>NC_084510.1:27532270-27779770 GCF_024500385.1 Phyllopteryx taeniolatus
CCAAAACACACTTATTGTGTCGTACGAGTCCCCCCCCCCCCCCCCAAGCCAAAGTCAGTCTTTTTCACATTGGTAGTGATGCTTGGTTTTCCCGTTCTTTCTTACTGTACCACATACATTCATGCGTGCTCCCAGTAAATGGTCACACAGCCCTGCAGAATTATACGAATTGAGAGTGTTAAATACCCCAGGGGCGGGCTCGTAGGAAGAGGGAGTGCTGACTTGAAGAAGACTACGCCCACCAGCCTGAATCTTGTCTGTACATTTGATTAAATGGTTTTTTAAAATATTAATCTCGAACACTCCCAAGTTTGTACTGTCACACATAGAATCATTGTTTAAAGTTTGCTTGTGGCAGATCGGTTGCTTATTGTTCAAATCAACATTGCAGTTCCTCTGCAGTTCCTCTGAATGCCAGTGGGTGGAGCCTCACGCGCATGGGTGAATATTAACCACATAGTCTTCCCCAACTATTTGGTCCGGGAAGAAGAATTTGGAAGACCGGAATCAAGATTTGACAGGAAGCTGCTAGTTAAGTTAAGGTCCACTTTACTGATGTACATCAGGCACTGTCCTAGTCCCGTCTCACAGCAGGGCAGCGTGGAGGAGTAGGGTTCTCTAGTGGTTGCAAGTCTCTGTGGCGCCTCGATTTGCGGAGCGCATGTCCGCTACACCACTGATAGCAGTTAATGACTATTGTTAACAGGACACTGTTACTCATTACTCATTTGCCATTGAAGCACACAGCCGAACAAATTTATAATCCTGTACACACACTATCTTCTGCCAACTGCTTCGCAAGCCTCGCTCCTCCAGCCACTGTGACGTTACCACCCATGCACAAATCTCGTGAACCGGACCCCTTGAATAACAATAATACACAAATGAACACTAAACTTAAGGTACCCCAATTTGATAGATTAACCCTCTCTATGGCACTCAAGAAAATACTTTAGTTGTGTGGGTGTGAGGATGTGGTTTTCTAAGAGAGAAGGACAAAAACATACCAAATTAATAAATGTTTAAGGCCCTTAAATTATAAAGATTAACATTCAGTGTTTCCTTGATTAATGAGTTTGTGGCCGTTTCGAAAGTCTCACTGCAGCGAGCTAATCACAGCACTAAGTGGTGGAGTGGGGGAAGCATACGCGAATGTGATCTCTTGCTCCAGCGTGTAGCCAGCCCCGGTGTTAACTCTCTCACACTCTCTCACACTGGTCACTGGAAGTTTGACAGTTTATGGCGAAAAACTCTCAGGATGTAAAAAAATAATTGTTGCTCTACATTAATATACCCTAGTCTTAAGGCTGGGTGATTAAATGATTGGGATTAGTACACAATGATAAATTTCCGGTTGATCACAGTTACCAGCTCAGGGTCCAAGATACTGTAATGGATATCAACTCTCAGGTCAGAGACCACAGAGCCTGGCCTACCCTACTTTCTAGTCCACTGAAAGAACCCCCAACATTCCTCTGTTCAACCAAGAAGAAAGCTGGATGTTGGTTTTCAATCACAGAGATACTCAACCAGATAAGACTTGTTCTTCTTCCCACCTAAAACCCAAGAACAAAGACTTCCCAGTAAGGACACACAAAAGACGGCCCCAAAAAGGTCTGCGTAGTCTGCTCAAGATCCACAGTTCACACTGTGGGATGAAGAGTGATTGGTGACTGTGCAACAGAGAACAGAACCACATCATCTGCAAAAAGCAGAGATGCAATACTGAGGCCACCAAACCTGACCCCCTCCACGCCTCGGCTGCACCTAGAAATTCTGTCCATAAAAGTTATGAACAGAATCGGTGACAAAGGGCAGCCTTGGTGGAGTCCAACCCTCATTGGAAATGAGTCCGACTTATTGCTTACGTTTGGGCCTGCCACGTCGGACCGGCATCTTCCCTCACCATCGGAGCCAACTCACCACCAGGTGGTGATCAGTTGACAGCTCCGCCCCTCTCTTCACCCGAGTGTCTAAGACATGTGGCCGCAAGTCCGATCACACTACCCCAAAGTCGATCATCGAACTGCGACCTAGGGTGTCCTGGTGCCAAGTGCACGTGTGGACACCCTTATGCTTGAACATGGTGTTCGTTATGGCCAATCTGTGACGAGCACAGAAGTCCAATAACAGAACACCGCTTGGGTTCTGATCAGGGGTGGGGGGGCGTTCCTCCCAAAAACGCCCTTCCAGGTCTCACTGTCATTGCCCACGTCAGCATTGAAGTTCCCCAGCAGAACGATGGAGTCCCCAGCGGGAGCGCTCTCCAGCACCCGCTCCAAGGACTCCAAAAAGGGTGGGTACTCTGAACTGCTGTTTGGTGCATAGGCACAAACAACAGTCAGGACCCGTCCCCCCACCCGAAGGCGGAGGGAGTCTACCCTCTCGTACACCGGGGTGAACCCCAACGTACAGGCGCCAAGCCGGGGGGCAATAAGTATACCCACACCTGCTCGGCGCCTCTCAGTGTGGGCAACTTCAGAGTGGAAGAGAGTCCAACCCCTCTCGAGAGGACTGGTACCAGAGCCCAAGCTGTGTGTGGAGGCGAGTCCGACTATATCTAGTCGGAACTTCTCGACCTCACACAACAGCTCGGGCTCCTTCCCTGCCAGAGAGGTGACATTCCACGTCCCTAGAGCCAGCTTCTGTAGCCAGGGATCGGATCGCCAAGGTCACACTGCACCCGACCCCAATGGCCCCCCCCAATGGTGGTGAGCCCATGGGAAGGGGGACCCACGTTACCCTTTCGGGCTGTGCCCGGCCGGCCACGAGGCGCTCACCTTCGAGCCCCACCACAAGGCCAGGCTCCAGTGGCCGCGTCCAAGGAAGGGAAAATGAAGTCCATTGTTTGTCGTCGTCATAAGGGGTCTTTGAGTATGTAAACAATATGGGCTTTCTAACTAGCGTTATAGCCGGGAGTAAGCAGCTCTGAAGAACATCATTGTCGGCAGAATAATAATACAGTGAAATAATACACTAATACTAGACAGCTGCACAGGGACCAGAATCGGAAACCGGAAATGAATTAGTACGTCACCGCTAGTCGGCTTCGTCACTTAAGAAAATGTGCCGAGCAGGTTAAAAGTACGTTAATATATTACATATTTATAATATAGGCAGTACGGTGAGGACTGGTTAGCACATCTGCCTCACAGTTCTGAGGACACTGGTTCAAATCCGGCCTCGCCTGTGTGGAGTTTGCATGTTCTCCCTGTGCCTGCGTGGGTTTTCTCCAGGTACTCAGTTTTCCTCCCACATCCCCAAAACATAGGTTAATTGAATACTCTAAATTGTCCGTAGGTATTAATGTGAGTGCAAATGGTTGTTTATATGTGCCCTGTGATTGGCTGGCAACCAGTTCAGGGTGTACCCTGCCTCCCGCCCGCAGTCAGCTTGGATAGGCTCCAGCATACCCACGACCCTAGTGAGAATATGCGGTGTAGAAAATGGATGGATATTTATAAGATAACCTTTATTATCCAACATTGGGAAAGTTTGCATTGTTTCGGCAGCAATAGAGGATACAAGAAATACAAAAATAGCATGCAAGTGAAAGACCTTTGGCTGCAAATGCGTCCGCCATTCCAAGGTTGATGCAATAAACACATTAAAATCACAAATATTGAAGCCGTAATTTACCAATGATTTAAATTATAGAGCAATGATGTAGTATGCAATTTTTATCCTATTACCATAATATACTGCAATAATTGTCCTGAAAGTGACTTTCTATAGGTTCATAGCCCTGAAATCGTAGCCATAACGGCAGTTTTCCGAATAATTGGCATTGTAATATCTTTCGCCTTTTGGTTTTCGGCCTTGGTTTCCTCATTTTTGTTTTCGGTCAAGAATTTTCATTTTCAGTACATCACTAGTATAAACACACCTTCCTGCTAAAGTTACAAGTTCCAGAGTAAAGTTCCTGCTGTGTGAAAGGGCCTTCTATGCCGCAAACTACATTTTAGGCATACATGTGTTACATCTGAGCAAAATTCATCCACAATCTTCATTTCAGATTCAGGACTGTTTTTTTAATAAAAAAGGCTCATGAGAAATTGATTTGTTTGCATTTTCAGGAGGTCTTGGATTGTCCAATACCATGTATGCACGACTAGCTGAAATAATCTCATTAGATGGCTCTATTGCAGTGACACTGGCTGCTCATCAAGCAATTGGACTGAAGGTAAAATTTAAATGTTGCATACCTCATAGTGACATTGTCATCTCATTTCTGTGAAATCCCAGAGAATTTGGGACACCATGTGGCCTGCAGTTTTTATTTTCTGACAGTAGTTCTGTGTTTTTAGGGTATACTAATTGCGGGGAATGAATCCCAGAAGAAGAAGTATCTGCCCAAATTAGCCTCAGGGGAACACATTGCTGCTTTTTGTTTGACTGAGGCTGGAAGGTAAAATCTTTTGAGCCTTGTTTCTAATTCTCTGTCTGTCTATTCTAGCTCAACTATTCTAGCTATTTCATCTGTTTAATCTAGCTATCCAGTCTATACCAGTGTACGCACACACACACACACACACACAATCATCAATTTTGAGAAAAGAAATTTAGGCCACTTTCCTGACAGCTTTAGTTAGCCTACGAATTATGATTTTGAATATAAATTTTATCATCAACAAACAAGTGTGAATTTGAGAAAATTGTCCTTTTTCCTCAGCGAGATTGTCCTTAAATTCCTTCTTAAAGATTATCTAACTGAATCATCTCAACACTTTTACTATAATTGAGAAGAACATCAATCAACATTTAATATTGTTTACAATTTACAATTTACATCTTTGTGTTGAAAAGCGTCACTCCTGTCAATCTCCACTTTCTTAATTTTATAATTTTATAAAATAAATATTCAAACCATAATTACGAATAACAATTATGTTTATAGTTAATACCTATGGGTGGGGGCCGCCCAAGCCTGTGCAACCTGTAGGCTGGTCACAAGCCCAGATAAATGCCGTGGGTTGCGTCAGGAAGGGCATTCGGCTTAAAACTTTCCCGAACAAATATGTGTATTCATCCAAAAAATTCCGTACCGGATCGGTCATGGCCCGGGTTAAAGCAAAGGAAATTTATTGACAGGGCGCATTTCATACACAAGGTAACTCAGTGTGCTGTACATGATTAAAAAGTATTGAAAAACAAAGGGGGAAAACAGCTTATAAACATTTAAAACAAAGAAAAATAAGAAAGATAATTTAAAAATGGAAATGCTCCAACCAGCGGTGAGGGATGCCGTCAAGCTGAAGAAGGAGTCCTATTGGGCCTTTTTGGCCTGTGGGACTCCTGGGGCAGCTGATAGGTACCGGCTGGCCAAGCAGAATGCAGATTTAGTGGTCGCTGACGCAAAAACTCGAGCGTGGGAAGAGTACGGTGAGGCCATGGAGAAGGACTTCCTGACGGCTTTGAGGAAATTATGGTCCACCATCCGGTGTCTCAGGAGGGGGAAGCAGTGCACCATCAACACTGTGTATAGTGGGGATGGGGCGCTGCTGACCTTGACTCGAGACGTTGTGAGTAGGTGGGGAGAATATTACGAAAACCTCCTCTATTCCACCGACACGCCTTCTTATGCCTCTGGATTGGCAGACTGGGATGGTGGTCCCCCTTTTTAACTTAGTTCCAACTACGAGAGATCACACTCCTCAGCCTACCTGGTAAAGTCTATTCAGGGGTACTGGAGAGGAGGGTCCGTCTGGAAGTCGAATCTCAGCTTCAGGAGGAGCAGTGCGGTTTTCGTCCTGGCCGTGGAACAGTGGACCAGCTCTACAACCTCTGCAGTGTCCTCGAGGGTGCATGGGAGTTTGCCCAACCAGTCTACATGGGTTTTGTGGACTTGGAGAAGGCGTTCAAGCGTGTCCTGTGGGGGTTATTTTGTGAATATGGGTTACCGAACCCAATGATATGGGCTGGTCGGTCCCTATATGACCAGTGTCAGAGTTTGGTTCGCATTGCCGGCAGTAAGTCTGATTTGTTTCCGGTGAGGTTTGGACTCCACCAAGGCTGCCCTTTGTCACCGATTCTGTTCATAATTTTTATTGACTGAACTTCTAGGCGCAGCCGAGGCGTAGAGGGAGTCAGGTTTGTTGACCTTAGTATTGCTTTTTGCAGACAATGTGGCAGACAAAATCAGCACCTCCAAGTCTGAGACCACGGTCCTCAATCGGAAAAGGGTGAAGTGCCCTCTCCGGGTTAGTGGAGGAGTTCAAGTATCTTGGGGTCTTGTTCACAAGTGACGGAAGAATGGAACGGGAGATCGACAGGCGGATTTGCAGAAGACTGGCTCAGCAAGGAAGCCCAACATTTCACCACGAGGTGGCGAGGACACATCGGACTTTTCCCCGCCGCAGGGTAGCCTGCCAGCGCGCCCTGAGCTACCCTTTTGGGTGCCCGGGCAAACTCGGTTGGGAAGAAAGCAGGGAGCGCACGCCCGCTCCGAGCGTCTTGCGATCAGTGACACCCCGGCTCCGGCCGCCCTGCCTGGGAACTTTCTTCCTGCTCCCCCCCCCCCCACCTCCCCACATTGGGGAGATCGACCAGCCTGCCTAAAATGTGTTCCACGCAATGTAAATCCAATTTGTGGTCTACTAAAAGTACAGATTAGTGCATATTTGGGTTTAAATTAATGAGAACAGGAACCCCCAGCTATATGCATTGTCATCCCTTGCTCATTCCCAACCTCACATCACAAGTCAGTCTCCTTTGCCAATGTTCGTCTGTCCTTTGTTTTGCTTTTAACTGCATTGTTCCCTTGTAGATTACCCTGATAGCTCTCTCTCTCTCTAATTTTTCTATAAAAAGTCACTACCTGTATCGTTTGTGTGTGTTTGGGTTCGACAACAGACCTCTGGTTATCGAGAACTCTTATCTAATTCCTGTGGCAACCTTCAGATTACGAGACATACAGGTTTTTAGTCACTTTCTCCTGACGTATTACAAAAAAGCGACATGGTGCCCCTTTACAAGATAAAATAATTTAATTTTACCGCTGAAACTTAAAATCACGCTCCTGCGTCACTTCGGCTTATTCTTTTCTCGTAAATGAATTCCATTTTTATCCAAACCAATATACGCTACATAGTGGTGCAGCGGCAGCCTATCTCTGTGTCACTTCGTTACCGTTGCAACGGAGCGTCCCGAGCACTTGCGAGCATGAGGAAACTTAAGATCAGCCCTCTAGCGAGACTACAGGAAGTCCTCGAGTTACGACGTACTCGACCTACAACGTACTCGACCTACAACGTTTCGACTTTACGACGCCCGTGTCTCATCCGCCATTTTGTCCCAGCACCATGGTGTTTCTGCTTAGCTAATGCATAGTGTTTGTCTGTGTTTGTGCGCCGGGAGTATCTCTGCCATTTTCGCCCTCCTTTTTTCACACTCTCAACACTAATGGTAAGTACAGCATCTTATTTTTTTATTTTAATGTATTTTAGTTTCTTTATGCGAAGTGTTAACCTTTCCTGCTACGGTCACCTGAACGTGGTCGAGAGACGCAGGGGTTAACTCCCTTCTCTCGTTGCACAGCTGAGCTGGGTGGCGGCAACAATAAAGGCACGGAGCAACGATTTGCTGCTTTAATGGCTTTATTAGCTCCTGTGCACATTCGTCAACGGGTCCCCCGCTAATCGCTACTCTTCCCCGGTCGCCGTCACTACACTTGCTACTGTACACACTCGCACCGGCACCACTCCTTCCTCCTTCACAGTCCCGCCGGACGAAGCCTGCGCAGTCCGTCTCACTCACACATCGACGCGCACGCCCACACACACTGAGCTCGCTGTCACAATCACGTGGGACAATACCCATAACAGAAGTATTTCGCTGTAAATTTAGACTTTTAACGGTGAAATCCGACTTACGCGGAAATTTGTGTTACGTCGCCAGCGTAGGAACGGAACTCGTTCGTAAATCGAGGACTTCCCATATAGCAAATGTATGGCATTATGTTATTTGGGTATCCGTGTTTTGTGGGCTGCTTGCTTTGAACTGTGGGCAGATTTCTGCCGTAAATTCTTGTTAAAAAGGCCTTCGGGGGTCGCGAAACCGGTCACGAATTCTGGGCATTTGTCCGATACCCATCCTTCCCCGTCTTATAACTTCTGGAGTAGCTAACCATACTAGTTATATGCCCGTTGCTGTTATGGGGAATCTTATTCTGAGCTTCACTGCATAAATAGGAGATTTGGGAAGTCCCTGGCCGTCTTAGTGGCGTTTTATACCAAGAATCCCTGTTGTTTGTCAGTCGACCTCTGAGCTAAAGTGTTAGCTCTTTGTGTTTGGAAAAAAAACACCCGTAATGGTCGTCATCTTTGCTTTGGGTGGGAATGCTCAAAAGCAGACTGCCATTTGGTAAATTTTTTTTACTAGAGGCTTTGTCTTTGTGGAAGACGTGACGTCATCGTGATGTCGCCACTTGTGTTCATTCCTTCATGGTTTTGAACCGTTGCACAGGCTTCGATTTGTCCTCGAGTGGCCCCTCTCGGACGCTCATACCATTACGCAGCTCCCAGTAAACCGGAAGCTATTGCTTGGCTGCTTCTCAGCCGCGAGGAACCTGTTAGCGAACACGCATCGAGACAGGGTGTCCCCTCTTGATCGCTGCTGGTGAAATAATAAACCTTAACTTGGCTACAGCACCACCAAGTGCTTTCTCCTGCTGGTTTTAAGATTTCATTGTGCGCTGATCTCCCTCGAGTGACGTGCAATCTTGCGTCACACGTCGCCTAGCAACAGACCATCCCTCGAGAGCACGGCTAACTTAGCCGCCTCAACCCTCGGTCGTGATAAAGTGCCCTTATTAATCTAAAAGCCTCCATTTTCGCTAGTTTTTCGAAACACCGAAGCCGCGATTGTTTGTTAAAGCTTTATGCCTGGTATTTTTAACCAGTTTTACAATGCAACGGTTACAACAAGCTTTGCCAACGAAAGGTGCTGCATTGCCAGCGCAGTAGCACCACCTTCCGTTCGCAGACGTTCCCTACACAACACAACTTGATTTAAACACTGCCTCACGTTAATAGTAAACAATTACTTAACGGTTTTGTTTCCGAACGGGAGCTATTAATTAATTGCTAGTTTAATTTTTAATCATTTCAGGTTTTCATTATTTTTTTTTCACAAAAAATACAAAATCTGATTTGATTTAAGTTTTTTTTTTTTTTTGAAAGTTCTTTTAAAATACATTTTTTTAAAATGTTTTTTTTTCTTCGAATTGTTTTTCTTTTTGTTTTTTGGGGGCTTTTCCCTCTGCCTCTTGCCCACAAGCTAGCCATACAATCAATTAATTAATTCACAAGCCCAAGTACATTTACGGCGGCGTTTCTGGGTGTTGTTGATAAATGGCGTTTGCTTTGCATACAAGAGTTTCAAGTTGCGCTTACGGATGTAGCGTCAAACTGTATTTACTGGCATTGGTTTTCTGAAGTGTTCCTGAGCCCATCTGGTGATATCCTTTACACATTGATGTTGGTTTTTGATGCAGTGCCGCCTGAGGGATCGATGGTCACGGGCATTCAATGTTGATTTTCGGCCTTGCCCCTTACATACAGTGATTTCGTGTTGCAGCTATAAAATTCAAAGTTATTGATTAGTTGCTAAAACAATAAAGTTTATTAGTTTGAACATTAAATATATCTGTCTTTGTAGTGTATTCAATTAAATATAGGTTGAACATGATTTGCAAATCATTGTATTCTGTTTTTATTTATGTTTAACACAACGTCCCAACTTCATTGGAATTGGGGTTGTATAAAATATGACTAAATACTGCCACTTTGTAGTACAATACGTTTCCTTTTGCACAACAGCTAAACAGTGAATTTGGTTTTCAGTTCTGACCTCAACGTCACACCAAGACATGGAGGGGGTGTGTTGATTTTGGGGATGGAAAAAGTGGCGTTCCAAAGGCAATGAGGTCTTTTAAATTGCTCCAAAATGGATTGATGATATTGGAAATGACTGCAAGTTTATTTTTCTTGAGCAAAAAAATACATAAAATTAACTTGTTAGTGACACATTGACAATTAAGACCCCATACATCCTTGAGCAATGTCCCCCACTGGCGCTGTTAACCTGGAGGGAAAACAAAGTGGAAAGCACAGAGCCTATAACCGAAAGTGGGACTTTGAATCTTACAGAAGAGGCAGAAACATGACCTACAAAAGTAGAAGTAGAAGCATGCAGATGGATATCATCTTGTACAGACGATGTCATCTGAAGGAAGTAACTGACTGTGATAGTGGTATGGGAGAGTGTAGTTAGACCGCATAGGATGGTGGTTTGTAAGATGACTCTGGTAGTGGTGAGGAAGATTAAGAAAACAAATCCAGAGCAGAGAACCATGTGGTGAAAGATGAGAAAGAAAGAGTGTTGTGCAGCATTTCATAAAGAGGTGAGAGAGGTTCTCGGTGGGCAGGAGGAGCGTCCAGAAGACTGGACCACGACAGCCAAGGTGATCAGAGAGACAGGCAGGAGGGTACTTGGTGCATCTTTTTTTAAGAAAGGGGTGAAAGGAGACTTGGTGGTGGAACCTTAAAGTGCAGAAAAACATACAAGAAAAAGTGATTAGCTAAGATGAAGTGAGACTGATAGGACTGGGGAGAGGAGACAAGAATACACGGAGATGCGACGTAGGGCGAAGGTAGAGGTGGCAAAGACCAAAGAAGAGTCATATGATGACATCTATGCCAGGTTGGACAGTAAAGAAGGAGATTAATGTAATAAACAAATAATATAATACAGGTTGGCCAGACAGAAGGATGGAGATGGGAAGTAGACTTTTACACCAAATTTATCGGTATCGGCCGCTAATTAGCATTTTATGCTGATCGGCTTTGTCACAATTCGTCGATCCGATCAATGATTTCATTGATCGACTCCGCAAAAGACATTTACTCTGCGTCTCTATCGTGTACAGTATATTTGAATCCAAAAGCTAGTTTATTTTTAGCCTTGTCACGTGTCTTTTGACGTAGTACTGTAAATATCTGACCACCAATCAAGTTATTTTTAAAAAACATGTCGGCGGTGTGGAATACACAACACGTCTGAGACAGACAACACGCAATGCATGGATCAGACGACAAGACAAATTTTGTCTTTCACGATTGTCAGACGACTGCAATAAAATCTTGTAGTCCGATACCACCACATACTGTCTTTTACAATCACTGGGCTTTATCTTGTCAACTCAAACGCGACTGGATACGCTCGCTACAACAACAATGGATTGCGCCATGTGTATTACAAGAACAAAATGGGGAAAAACGTGTGCTGGTGGTCACCGGTGCACGGGAGAGGACTTTAATTCAAGGATTGCTTGAGTTATGTTCAAATACTTTTAATACGATACGGCTCTCGCAAGCAGGCAACAACGCGTAATGTAGCCTTGCAAGTGAGTGCTAGCACTAACGGTTGTACATTAACATGCCAGAGTTCTGTCGAATCACCCTCTAAAGTTTTGGTGTGTGTGATCCATCATCCATTTTCTTCAGCTTATCTGAGGTCGGGTCGCGGGGTCAGCAGCTTTAGCAGGGACGCCCAGACTGCCCTTTCCCCAGCCTCTTCATCCAGCTCTTCCGGGGGGGGATCCCCGAGGCGTTCCGAGGCCAGCTGGGAGACTAAAGGCTTCTTTATACTTGCGCGGACAGCGACCGCGCTGATGTCACTGCGGCTGTCCCGCGCGTAGTTTGCCTTTATACTCGAGCGGCTGGTATTGGGTAGGACACCACTGGGTGGAGTTTCATCTGCATTTTTTAAAATTTATTTATATATATTTTTTAACCCATTTCCGGTAGCCGTTTTTACTTTCCTTTCAGTAACAAGGAACAAAGCAACAACAATGGCGACCGCGACATTACAAATGGACTGAGATGACCAGATGATACGTTTAATTATGCTGCAAAATCGATCAAGAAGACAGCGACGTAGATGGTATGTAGAACCAAAGGGCACGCTGGTACGTCATCACAGCATGTGACTTAAACAGACCAATCACGAGAGATGATCTCCGCGGCGTTCGACGCGCAGCAACAATTTTTGTCGGGTGCGCAGCAAGCTACGCAGAGGTGCTGCACGGGGCAATTCGTCGGTCACGTGATGCAATGCGGGCGTTATCGGCCGCGCCACCGCGGGATTATAAAGAGGCCTAAAGTCTCTCCAGCGTGTCCTGGGCTGTCCCGGGGGTCTCCTCCCGGAACGTGCCTGGAACACATTACCAGGGAGGCGCCCAGAAGGCATCCTAAGCAGATGCCCGAGCCACCTCATCTGGCTCCTCTCAATGCGGAGGAGCAGTGGCTTTGCTCTGAGCCCCTCCCGGATGACCGAGCTTCTCATCCTATACCTAAGGGAGAGCCCGGACACCCTGCAGAGGAAACCCATTTCGACCCACAGCTCGTGACCATAGGTGAGGGTAGAAACGTAGCTCGACCAGTAAATTGAGAGCTTCGCCTTTCGGCTTCGCTCCTTCTTCACCATAACGGACCGAGACAAAATCCGCATCACTGGAGACACTGCACCGATCCGCCCGTCAATCTCCCGTTCCATTCTTCCCTCACTCGTTAACAAGACCCCAAGATACTTGAACTCCTCCACTTGGGGCAGGATCTCATCCCTGACCTGGAGAGGGCATGCCACCCTTTTGCAACTGAGGACCTTGTTCTCAGATTTGGAGGTGCTGATTTTCATCCCAGTCGCTTGACACTCCAGTGAGAGTTGGAGATCACGGCTGGATGAAGCCAACAGAGCCACATCATCTGCAGCGCCTAGAAATTCGGTCCATAAAAGTTAACAGAATCGGTGGCAGAAAGGGCAGCGTTGGCGGAGTCCGACCATCAACGGAAACGAGTCCGACTTACTGCCGGCAATGCAGACCAAACTCTGACACTGGTCGTACGGGGACCTAACAGCCCGTATCAGGGGGTTCAGTACCCCATACTCCTGACGCACCCCCCCACAGACTTCCCCAAGGGACCCGGTCGAACGCCTTCCCCAAGTCCACATAACACATGTAGACTGGTTGGGCGAACTCCCATGCACCCTCGTGGAAACTGCCGAGGGTGTAGAGCTGGTCCACGGCCAGGACGAAAACCACACTGCTGCACCTGAATCTGAGATTTGACTTCCCGGCGGAACCTCCTCTCCAGCACCCCTGAATAGACCTTACCAGGGAGGCTGAAGGGGGACCACCACCCCAGTCTGCCAATCCAAAGGCACTGTCCCCGATGTCCACACGATGTTGCAGAGGCGTCTACCTGGACAGCCCAACGACATCCAGAAACTCAGGGCGAATCTCATCCACCCCCGGGGCTTTGCCACCAAGGAGCTTTTTAACCACTTTGGCGACCACAACCCAAGAGATAGGAGAGCCCGCCTCAGAGACCCCAGACTCATGGGACTTCCTCATGGGAAGTGGAATTGAGGAGGTCTTCGAAGTATTCTCCCCACCGACTCACAACGTCCCAAGTCGGGGTCAGCAGTGCTCCATCCCCACTATACACAGTGTTGATGGTGCACCTTTTCCCCCTCCTGAGACACCAGATGGTTGACCAGAATTTCTTCAAAGCTGTCCGGAATCCTTTTTCCATGACCTCACTGAACTCCTTCCACGCCTGAGGTTTTGCTTCAGCAACCGCCAAAGCTGCGTTCCACTTGACTAGCCGGTACCCATCAGCTGCCTCAGGAGTCCCACAGGCCAAAAAGGCCCGATAGGACTCCTTCAGCTTGACGGCATCCCTCACCAATGGTGTCCACCAATGGGTTCGGGGATTGCCACCACGACAGGCACCGACCACCTTACGGCCACAGCGTCGGTCGCCCGCCTCAGCAATGGAGGCGCAGAACATGGTCCAAAGAAAATGAGCAAAGTTCTGTCGGAGGTGGGAGTTGAAACTCCTTCTGACGGGATTCTGCCAGACTTTCCCAGCAGACCCTCACAATACGTTTGGGCCTGCCAGTGCACGTGTGGACACCCTTATGCTTGAACATGGTGTTTGTCATTGACAATCCGTGGTGAGCACAGAAGTCTAATAACAGAACATCACTCGGGTTCTGATCGGGGTGGGTGCTCCTCCCAATCATGCCCTTCCAGGTCTCACTGTCATTGCCCACGTGAGCATTGAAGTCCCCCAGCAGAACGATGGAGTCCCCAGCGGGAGTGCTCTCCAGCACCCCCTCCAAAGACTCCAAAAAGGGTGGGTACTCTAAACTGCTGTTTGGTGCATAGGCACAAACAACAGTCAGGACCCATCCCCCCACCCAAAGGCGGTGGGAGGCTTCCCTCCCGTCCACCGGGGTGAACCCCAACATACAGGCCCGAGCCGGGAGCAATCAGTATTCCCACACCTGCTCGGCGCCTCTCACCGTGGGCAACTCCAGAGGGGAAGAGAGTCCAACCCCTTTCAAGAAGACTGGTATCAGAGCCCAAGCCGTGTGTGGAGGCGAGCCCGACTATATCTCGTTGGAACTTCTTGACCTCACACACCAGCTCGGGCTCCTTCTCTGCCAGAGAGGGGACATTCCACGTCCCTAGAGCCAGGTTCTGTAGCCGGGGATCGGATCGCCAAGGTCTCTGCCTTCGCCAACCGCCCAGCTCACACTGTACCCGACCCCTATGGCCCCTCCCACAGGTGGAGAGCCCATGGGCAGGGGGACCCATTTTACCCTTTCGGGCTGTGCCCGGCCGGGCCCCAAGGGTGCAGGCACCAGGCGCTCGCCTTTTGAGTCCCACCTCCAGGCCTGGCTCCAGAGGGGGGCCCTGGTGACCCGCGTCTGGGCAAGGGAAACCTAAATCCATTCAAAATATTCATCATAGGGGTCTTTTTGCCGTGCTTTGTCTGGTCCCTCACCGAGGACCTGTTTGCCATGGGTGACCCTACCAGGTGCGTGAAGCCCCAGACAGCTTAGCTCCTAGGATTGGGACACACAAAGCCCTCTACCACGTTAAGGTGACGGCTCCAGGAGGGGTTGGTGTGTGAAGTAATTTAATTACAGTAAGTTTGCACCCATTATTTCTGTCAAGTTGTAATGTTGGTTTGAACCTTCTGATTAGCATACATGACCTGAATAGAGAATACTTTTGAAGATGCTCAGTATACAGTACACAAGTATACACAGTAAAGGAACAAGTCATTTAGACGCATTGCTCCATCCTGTGATCGGATCAGCTTGCTAAAGCTCTTTTTTTTTCAAGGACAAGTCTTGTCGTGTCTAAGAATGATTCAGTCAACGATTGAAGGTTCACCTGTGACAAATACTGTAAATAGCACATTCCAAGGTATGTATAAAAATATAAGCACACTAGACCTTTATCTGGTGTTAACCTGACCTCTGACAATATGCCAAAGATTCAACCACAGACTAAAGTCGTGATTATCAAGAGTCTGAAGACCAAATCTACTGCTGAGGTGTCAGCCATCTTAATGTATCCAAACATCAAGTGGAGAGAATTAAATATAGATTTGAAGAAACTGGTGATGTCCATTACAAGGCCAGGTTAGGTAGACCCTGTAAGACATCTGTTCAAGAAGACTGTTTGACCAGCATTCTTTGAAAAGTAGCGGAGCTGGTCACCAGGTTGTCGAATTCTCTCATGCAGTGGTCTCCATGGACAAATTAGTACTCAAAAACCACCATTAAACAAAAGACAATACTATTGTGTTTGACAAGGCCACAGCCTGCAGAAAGGACGGACAGTGGAAAAGCGGCAGAAATTGATTTTTCTAATGAATCATCAATTGCCTTCCAATTGCCACAAATATAGCAGAAAACTTGTTGGAACCCACATGGACCCAAGATTCACTCAGAAAACAGTTATGTTTGGTGGTGGAAAAATCATGGTTTGGGGTTACATCCAGTATGGGGGTGTGCGAGAGTCCAGTGGATGGTCACATCAACAGCCGAAGAATGAAGAATGTTTGACCCAAGGGTAGCATATACAGGCTGAACAGAAGGGGTCCAAGAACTGACGCTTGAGGGACCCCATAGGTCATTGCCATTCGATGAGACTGAACACTTCCAGTGGTTACAAAATAACTCATTTCCTCCAGGTCGGACCTGAGCCATTTAAGAACTGTTCCATTTAGTCCTACCCACGTTTCCAACCTGTTCAGCAATATATTATGATCTACTGTATCAAAAGCCGCACTGCGGTCCAACAAGATGAGAATTGACACCTTTCCCGAGCCAGTATTCAACCTTCATTTCATTCATCATTTAGCACTTTAAGCTGATTTTGTACTGCGATGAGTTTGAAAACCTGATTGAAATTTGTCAAAAAGTCAATTTAAGTTCAAGTAATTCCTGTTGTTTTAAAATAAATTTCTCGACAAACTTGGCTATGAATGAGAGGTTTGAGATTGGTCTATAGCTTGCTAACATGGAAGCGTCCAGCGCGGAGGTGGAGACAGGCTTGAGCAACGAGACGTGGAAGGTTGGGTGAAACTTTAAGGACTGTGGAAGCTTCAACTGGACGGAAGTGGGATTGACGATTTTGGTAATTGGGAAAGGGCCAATGAAGTGGGGAGTGATTTTATGGGATTCAGTTTGAAGCGGGAGGTCGTGAGAAGAAAGCCAGACAGATTGGCCCACCTTGTATTCGGGTGTTGGGGAGCGATAACGGTCCGTGAGCTGTTTATTGTGTGCGGCGGACCGCGTCAACGCCGCACGGACGTCTTTCCACACTGCCTGGACTCTATGGAGATGATCCTTGACTGCGGGGACTGCCACTGCCTCCTCCTGTTCTTATGGTGGTTGGTAACCATAACAAGCCATGAATGGGGACATACCGGTAGCGGAACTGGTGAGGGAGTTGTGGGCGTCGTCAATCGACGGGAGGAATGAGCTCCAGGAGGAGGGGTTGCGTGCGGCAACACAACGGAGGGCTGATTCTAGGGATTGGTTTGCCCGGTCCGTCTGGCCGTTGGTCTGGGGATGATATCCTGACGACAAGCTGGCTGCTGCGCCCACCGCTTTACAGAATTCCTTCCATACCAGGGATGATAACTGAGGACCTCTGTCAGAGACAATATCGACGGTAATACCGTGGAGTCCAAAGACATGCTAATTAAAATTGCAATCAATCATGGAAATTCATAAAAGCAACTGTAATTGAATTACAAATTTTCTCCCAATAATGTAATGGATTACAATTACATACATTTTGTAATTAAATTACATAATTGCTTTACATGTAATTAGTTACTCCCCCAACACTCGTCTTACCATGTACAGTATTAAGTGTCGAGGGTAAACTGTCATCAGTCGGTTCCACTTGTTAAGCTTAATTGCTGCGATTCATAGCTTTCGACTAGCCTCAGGTTTGTTTGGTATGTGGGTAAAGGACTTTCGATAAATCTTATCAAATCTTTTTAAACAGCCGATAGTTATTATATTAACGAAAATGACAACCCCTTCATAAATGCTTTCATGATCATTTTTACAATCAAGCTTATAACGTGATATTTACTGTTACTGTGTAGGGATTCAATTTATACCGTGATACGAAGTTTTGGTTATATCGCCCAGCCCCGGGCAGAGGTTTTTAATCCAGTTGGATAGTCAAGTGGTGTTCAACAAGTTTCATATCCCAAAAAGGGGGCCCTGCAAAAGAGGTTGGGAACCACTGAGTTAAATCAATCCATACATTGCTAAATTCGTTCATTTGTAACTTAAAAAGATCACTTGCCTGCCAGTAAATTTGGGATGATTTTCACTTTCTTCTGAGTATGTAGTTGTCACTCTACATTTGGTTTTGCAACAGCAATGATGAATTTGATCTTTTCAGTGGAAGTGACGCAGCCTCCATTCAGACGCGAGCAACATTGTCAGATGATGGAAAACATTACCTTCTCAATGGATCAAAGGTAAAACGATTCTACTCTGCATGTGTTTGGTAATTTGTTAATCATATAAATCACAATGTCTGTTGATCAGATTTGGATTTCAAACGGTGGAATGGCTGACATCATGACTGTGTTTGCACGGACTGAGGTAGTTGTCAATGACATGAAGAAAGACAAGATTTCTGCGTTTCTTGTTGAGAGAGCTTTTGGAGGCATTACTTCTGGAAAACCTGAGGACAAACTTGGCATCAGAGGATCCAACAGTAAGACTGCTTGCGAACTTTGTTGTGGTCTTGGTCAAATGTATTTTTATCGACTGTATGTTTGAATTCACTATTTTACTTTATGGTACTTTTTCAGCTTGTGAAGTGTCATTTGACAATGTTCCAGTGCCGCTGGAAAATATTATTGGACAAATAGGGGATGGATTCAAGGTAATCTTTCACCTGCCTTGTCAAAGGGCTTATTTCGCTTTATGCTTAACTTTTTTGGTTTTGTTGAAAAGATCGCCATGAATATACTCAACTCTGGAAGATTCAGCATGGGAAGTTCTTCAGCTGGAATGATTAAAAAAATCATTGGTAATACAACTAATATATTGGATTTACAGTGGTACCTTGATTTACGAGTTTGTTCCGTGACGATGTTCATAACTCAAAAAACTGTATCTTAAAGGGGACACATTTTGGCAAATGGATGTAATATCTCTATGGTGCCTCAGTGAACCTGAAATATAAATTAGTCGTCCACGCATTCCTAAATTCCAGACGTTTTTCTGCCGAGGACTGAAATCAGGTCATTCGAATTTCTCAACCTTATTTACGTCACTAGGGAAGAGCTCCACCTTCCCTTTCCGCTACCGAGCCAGTGTGCGCTCACGAATGGGTCTTCTACACGGAGGCAACCAATCAGAGGAAAGGGGGCGGTCTTAGCCAAATATGGACAAAGCGGATACAAAACTAGGTCAAACAGGAGTAGCTGTCAGAGGGGGCTTTTCTGGACACTCGTATGACAAAGCCAAGGTTTTTTTTGCAATGAAACGGACACTTTTATACTAAGTACATGTTTGAGAGTCACTCTATGGGGTCTAAATAGCCAAAATATGGGAGCTTTAAATCATCTTTCTCAAATTAAATTAATAGAAATGCCATTAATCACCGGGGTCACCCTCTGGAGCCAGGCCTGGAGGTGGGGCTCAAAGGCAAGCGCCTGGTGGCCGGGCCTGCACCCACCTGTGGGAGGGGCCATACGGGTCAGGTGCAGTGTGTGCTGGGTGGTGGCCAAAGGCAGGAACCTTGGCAAACCGATCTCCGGCTACAGAAGCTGGCTCTAGCGACATGGAACATCACCTCTCTGGCAGGGAACGAGCCTGAGCTGGTGTGTGAGGTCGAAAAGTTCCGACTAGATATAGTCGGGCTCGCCGCCACACACAGCCTGGTACCAATCCTCTCGAGAGGGATTGGACTCGCTTCCACTCTGGAGTTTATCACGATGAGAGGTGCCGAGCATGTGTGGGTATACTTATTGCCCCCCTGCTCGGCGCATGTACATTAGCGTTCCCCCCGTTGGATGAGAGGGTAGCTCCCTCCGTCTTTAGGTAGGGGGACGGGCCCTTACTGTTGTTTGTTCCTATGCACCAAACAGCAGTTTAGAGTACCCACCCTACCCTGGGGACTCCATCGTTCTCCTGGGGGACTTCAATGCTCACGTGAGCAATGACAGTGAGACCAAGCGGAATGCAGCTTTGGTGGTTGCAGAGGCAAAAACTCGGGCATGGGAGGAGTTCAGTGAGGCCATGGAGAAAGACTTCCGGACACCTTAGAGGAAGTTCTGGTCTACCATCTGGCGTCTTTGTGCTTTTTGAGACAGATAAAACTCAAGCTATTTGCAGTCTGTGCAACACTGCAGTGACTCATGGGGAAGCATCTACAAAAAATTTTAACATGACTAATTTAATCAGGCACGGGCATGTGAAACACGAGGAGCATGTCAAGTCGAAGAAACGGAGCTTGAAAAAAAGAAAAGCGAACAACGACACGGACGCCGACGCAAACAACGCTAAAAGTACCCGTCCGTATAGTTGTGACTCAGGGTGGGAATAGATATTTTATCAATATCAATGCCTTTGTCGATTCTGCTTATCGATTGAATCCCTTCTCAATTCTCTTCACGGTTCCTGAGTAGTTTTATGAGCACACCACACCAAAGCAACCATTTTATTTTATTTCAAAATTATGTCTGCACAAGACTTTTTATAGCAAATAACAAAGCATGGTCCAACGTTAAAGGTCAGATGACAGATGTTATGGGGTCAGTTAAAATTCATATTTGCATTGTTTATCCATCCATTTCCTATACCGCGTATCTTCACTAGGGTCACGGGGGTGCTGAAGCCTATCCCAGCTATCTTCGGGCGGGAGGCAGGGTACACCCTTAACCGGTCACCAGCCAATCGCAGGGCACACGAAATCACACCATAGGGCAATTTCGAGTCTCCAATCAACCCATCACGTATGTTTTTGGGATGTGGGAGGAAACCGGAGTGCCCGGAGAAAACCCACCCAGGCACGGGGAGAACATGCAAACACCACACAGGCGGCCCCGGATCTGGGATTTGAACCCAGGTCCCCAGAACTGTGAGGCGGATGTGCTAACCGGTCACTCACCGTGCATTGTTTATATGCTCTGTAATACATGCACGTCACTTCCATCAAGTTGTCAACTGTAGTTTAGCTACAAATTAGGTTTTTATTACACGTGTTGAGCACTCCCTGATCATACCCGAAGCTCGAGACACTGGGGTGTGGTTATTCTATCCACCGCAAGGGTTACCAGAAGTGACGCTGCAATTGCCAAACACAGCGCACTACACTCGATACACAATGGCGAGCAATGTGTTGGAATATGAGGAGGAGGAGGAGTTCGATTTACAGAAGCACGCCACTGATCTTGGCATCGGCGGTCGGAACCTGACAATGAGGGAACGACGAGAAGCCAAGTAGCAGCTGTACAACAGAAAAAGAGAGTGGCCAATACAGACTGGTATGTTTGTGCATCCCATAAATCCATAATTTCCTTGCTCGAGCTCACTTTTCGATAGAAACATAGACATTAATAAAATATAACAGGTATGCTCATGGGGTCTTGTCTTTTTATACAGTCATGGCTAGAAAAAATGGCACCCCAGGGGTGGCAATATTTTTTAGCACGACTATACGTATTATATATTCATACCCCTTTACAAACCAGATCTGCCATTTCGAAGTGATTATATAGCAGGTGTACAGCAGTTAAATTGATAAATATGATGCAGAATGCACCTTCTGCTTTTTGCATCCAGCGCCTTCCGGTCTTCGCCTCTTTTCCGGCGCTGTGACGTCACACGAGCCAAACAGCCTGTTCATTCGGCGTTGTGTGCTATTGTTCCATGCTGTTGTTCCCATCCTTGTATATCTGGGTTATGATTTAACGATGTCATGATGGTTTATTGTGTGGCATTTGGTTGTACAAATGGTTCAGGCAGTGGCAAGAGTTTTTTTTTTTTTTTTTTTTTTTTTTTTGGCTTTCCAAGTGAAAAAGGAATAGGTGACCAGTGGATAGGGAAAGTCACTCGACAGGGGAAGAAACGTGGTCAGCTATGGGTGCATAGCAAGCATTCCAAACTGTGCTGATCACTTCGAACCGGCGTGTTTTGAGAAAGACTTAGAAAAAAGCATTGGATACAGAAGTAGAGGCTGAAACCAGCTGCGGTGCCAACTATTTTTCCTACGGCCATCGGGATCTCTACCGCCAGCAAGAGAACTACATCCCGCAGCTGCCACGGTGCCGCGGCGACGCGAACTGGGATGACAAAAAACTGCTTGAAGCTAGCACTTGGCCTGTGTTTTGAAAGATTGTTTACTATCTGCTGTTTAAGTTTGTTGCCACCATTAAGCACTCTTAACTAAAATTTTTGTCCGCAACTCAAGACAAAAAATTGGCCAAGCAACTGCTCATATCTCAAAAAACCCGTAAGACTGGTCACACCGACGTTGTGGTACCACTGTAATTACGAATAGAATTAATAAAGTTTCAAATAACTGACAATGAATATGTCTCTCTTTAGAACTGACCTCTGAATATGCTGCAACAAGGAAGCAGTTTAACAAAAGCTTAAGTGAATTTGGTATGATACAGGTATACTCCCTAACACTGAAAACAGGTTAATACATTCATTACCACCCAGTTTGACCAGATTTGTCATAGTTTTGTGTTTGCCTTGTTAATCCAGGAGAAATTTGCAGTCATGGCCCTGAATGCCTTTGTGATGGAGAGCATGGCATACCTGACATCAGGAATGATGGACCGACCTGGACTACCAGATTGTTCTTTAGAGGCTGCTGTGGTCAAGGTTAGACACAATTATCATTATGAATTATTGTGGTAAATCGGTCAATTGAGTGGGAGGGCACAAAGATGTTCAAAGTCCAGCAGTGAAACATAGCTGTAGGTCTGCCCGAAAGCCAGTATGAGAACTTCTAATCCACAAAGCACAGTTCACCGTTTTCCAGGAACCATTGCCTTTAAACAGAGAAGCTAGAAGCTGATTCCTGTGACAAAATCCCAAAGTCAATAAATCTGTCAAGACTAAATTATCTGCAAATAGCAAAAATCCTCAGTCTACCTGTCTGCCCAACACATTGGCTGCATCCAGAAATTTCCAGCCATCGAGAAAATTATCACAAAGGGGGAACATCAACAACCTTAAGTTTGAGGCTCATCCTGAATTAGCCATTTTACAGCTGGCAGTGGAAGCCAAGCTCCTGCTCCAATTGTATAGGGATTGATTGGCTTTTCATAAAGGTCCCAAACCCCGTACAGTCAAGTATTAGACTGTAGTCCAGTTGCATTAAACAATTGCATTAAACACATGTGGGCTGCACCCTCCAGTACACTGGTTAGGACATTCATCTTTTCTATTACCGTAATTTTTCGTGTATAATGCGCATTACTGCGGGGGCAGTAACTTTAGTAGGGATGCCCAGACTCCCCTCTCCCCAGCCACTTTCATCCTCATTTCGACCGCTTGTATCTGGGATCTTGTTCTTTCGACCCAAAGCTCATGACCATAGGTGAGGGAGGAACGTAGATCAACCGGTAAATTGAGGGCTTTGCCTTTCGGCTTCGCTCCTTCTTTCCCACAACGGACCGATACAAAGTCCGCATCACTGCAGACGCTTCACCAATCTGTCTGTCGATCTCTCGTTCCATTCTTCCCTCACTCGTGAACATGACCCCAAGATACTTGAACTCCTCCACTTAGGGCAGGATCTCATCCCCGACCTGGAGCGGGCACGCCACCCTTTTTCGAATGAGGACCATGGTCTCAGATTTGGAGGTGCAGATTCTCATCCCAGCCGCTTCACACACTGGTGCGAACCGCTCCAGTGAGAGTTGGAGATCATGGCAGGATGAATCCAACAGAACCACATCATCTGCAAAAAGCAGAGATGCAATACTGAGGCCATCAAATCAGACCCCCTCTATGCCTCGGCTGCGCATAGAAATTCTGTCCATAAAAGTTATGAACAGAATCGGTGACAAAGAGCAGCCGTGGGGGAGTCCAACCCTCACCGGAAACGAGTCCGACTTACTGGCAATGCGGCCCAAACTCTGATACCGGTCGTACAGGGCCCGAACAGCCCGTATCAGGAGGTTCGGTACCCCATATGCCCGACGCACCCCCCACAGGACTCCCCAAGTCCATAAAACACATGTAGACTGGTTGGACGAACACCCATGCACCCTCGAGGACCCTCCCGAGGGTGTAGAACTGTTTCACTGTTCCACGGTCAGGACGAAAACTATTCCTCCTGAATCTGAGATTCGACTTCCCGACGGACCCTCCTCTCCAGCACCCCTGAATAGACCTTACCAGGGAGGCTGAGGAGTGTGATAACCCGGTAGTTGGAACACACCTTTCTGCTTGGCCACCCGGCACCCTTCAGCTCTCTCAGGAGTCCCACAGGCCAAAAAAGCCCGATAGGACTCCTTCAGTTTGACGGCATCCCTCACCGTTTGTGTCCACCAACGGGTTCGGGGATTGCCGCCACGACAGGCACCGACCACCTTACGGCCACAGCGCCGTTCGGCCGCCTCAGCAATGGAGGCGCGGAACATGGTCCACTCGGACTCGATGTACCCTGCCTCTCCCGGAACGTGAGCAAAGTTCTGTCGGAGGTGGGAGTTGAAACTCCTTCTGACAGGGGATTCTGCCAGACGTTCCCAGCAGACCCTCACAATACATTTGGGCCTGCCAGGTCGGCCCGGTATCTTCCCCCACCATCGGAGCCAACTCACCACCAGGTGGTGATCAGTTGACAGCGCCGCCTCTCTCCTCACCCGAGTGTCCAACACATGCGGCCGCAAGTCCGATGACACGACCACAAAGTCTATCATCAGACTGCGACCTAGGGTGTCCTGGTGCCAAGTGCACGTGGACACCCTTATGTTTGAACATGGTGTTCGTTATGGACAATCCGTGATGAGCACAGAAGTCCAAAAACAGAACACCGCTCGGGTTCTGATCGGGGGTCCCGTTCCTCCCAATCACGCCCTTCCAGGTCTCATTGTCGTGAGCATTGAAGTCCCCCAGCAGAACGATGGAGTCCCCAGCGGGAGCGCTCGCCAGCACCCCCTCTAAGGACTCCAAAAAGGGTGGGTACCCTGAACTGCTGTTTGGTGCATAGGCACAAACAACAGTCAGGACCCGCTATCCCCACCCAAAGCCGGAGGGAGGCTACCCTCTCGTCCACCGGGGTGAACACCAATGTACAGACGTCAACCCGGGGGGCAATAAGTATACCCACACCTGCTTGGCGCCTCTCACCGTGGGCAACTCCAGAGTGGAAGAGAGTCCAACCTTCGAGCCCCACCTCCAGGCCTGGCTCCAGAGGGGGGCCTCGGTGACCCACGTCCGGTCAAGGGAAAACGTCTTCCTGAATTTTAATCTCCATAGAGGTTTTTGGAACTGTGCTTTTTCTGGTCCCTCACCTAGGACCTGTTTGCCTTGGGTGACCCTACCAGGGGCATAAAGCCCCAGACAATTTAGCGCCTAGATTAAGAGCCCACAATTTAAACAATTTCAAGTATTTATTTGTTTATTCTTGCATAATTTGGGCGTCCAGCTCATAAAACCCATGGAATCAGGAATTCAGAGAATTTGAATACTGTTAAGAAATCACCATTTACTTCGCAGTTTTTACAGAAAGAAAAAAAAGAGAGAAATTAGGGTCACATTAAATCAATCAAAATATGGTACTTTCAAAACGATATGTTAATCTTCAATACTTGGTTGGGAATCCCTTTGCTTTAATCACTGCCTCGATGTGCCGTGGCATTGAGGCAATCAGCCTGTGGCATTCCCTGGGAGTTATGGAAGCCCAGATTTCCTTGATGCTTGCTGTCAATTATTTGTTTTTGGGTATGGTGCCCCTCATTTTCCTCTTGATAATACCCCATACATTCTCAATGTGGTTTAGATCCGGCAAGTTGACTGCCCAGTCATGTGATGGCAGGGGCTTCAAACCAGGTTTTGGTGCTTCTGGCGGAATGGGCAGGGGCCAGGTCCTGCTGGAAGATGAAATCTGCATCTCCATACAGATCCTCAGCAGAAGGAATCATGAAGGTCCTCTAAAACATTCTGGTGTAGACCTTTGCGGTGACCTTGGATTTAAGAAAGCAGTTTACCAACACCTGCACTGGACATTGCACCCCAAATCATGACTGACTGTGGATATTTGACACTGGACCTCAAGCAGCTTGGGTTCTGTTCTTCACCCGTCTTCCTCCAAACCCTTGGACTTTGATTCCCAAATGAAAGGCACACTTTACTTTCATCGGAAAAGAGGACGTTGGACCCTGTGGTCAACAGTCCAGTCCTTCTTCCCCTTGGCCCAGTTGAGACGCTTCCTACGTTGGACCGGGCTCAGAAGTGGCTTGACCCGAGGAACCCGACAGTTGAAGCCCATCTCCCGGATGTGTCTAAGTGTGGTGGTTTTTGGAGCTGTGACTCTCGCCTCAGTCCACTCTTTCTGGATCACTGCTTGATTCTTGAATCTTCTTTGTTTTTCTTTTGTTCTTTGCATTGATATGCTTGGACACAGCACTCTTGGAACAGCCAGCCTCCTTAGCTGTGAACTTTTGTGGCTTACCCATCCTATGGAGGGTATCAATGATGGTCTTCTGGCCAGTTGTCATGTCTGCAGTCTTCCCCATGTTGAACCCAACTGAGACAATTGAACCAAACTGAAGCAATTTAATGACACCTGGGGAAACCTGTGCAGGTGCTTTGAGTTTAGTAGATGATTAGTGTGTGACACTCAGTTTAAAACATATATAGCCTGCAAAATTTGGGTTGATTTCTTCACAGTATTCAAATTCTCTGAATTCCTGATTTTGTGGGTTTTATGAGCTGGAAGCCCAATTTATGTAAGAATAAACAAATAAATACTTAAAATTGTTTAAACTGTGGGCTCTTACTCTATGAAAGTTTAACTTTTTGAATGCAACTATGGAAATAAAAAAACTTTCCCATGATATTCTAATTTTTTGGAAAGGGTCTATATGTACAGTTGTGCTCATAAGTTTACATACCCAGGTAGAATTTTATATATATATTAATATGACTGAACAACAATCATCATTAATTTCTTCGTTTTATTTAATGATAATGTTTTTCTGAAATGCTTGACAGTTTAATTTGAATCCATTAAAATAAAATTTAATGCTTCGCCTGGTCCATGTTTTCTTGAAAAAATTGTACCCGTCTTACAAATTCTGCCTGGGTAATCAAACATATGAGCACAACTATGTGTTTTCTCATTTACTAAATAAAGGTACGGGTGTGAATTTCAAAGTAAGCGTAAGTAAAAAGAAAGTATTACGTGTTCAAATAAAGTGCTTAACTTCAGAAAAAACGAATAAAATACAGATAATCATGTTTTGATCATATGGGTAGAAGCAAAATCATGCATTGTTAAAATGCATTTTACATGGGTAGAATGGTTTTCCAGAATTTTGAGGTCAACTTTGGGGGTGCGTATTATACAACCCCAATTTCAATGAAGTTGGGACGTTGTGTTTAAACATAAATAAAAACAGAATACAAAGATTTGAAAATCCTCTTCAACCTATATTTAATTGAATACACTACAAAGACAAGATATTTAATGTCCAAACTAATAAACTTTATTGTTTTTAGCAAATAATCCTTAACTTAGAATTTTATGGCTGCAACACGTTCCAAAAAATCTGGAGCGAGGCAAAAAAGACTGAGAAAGTTGAGGAATGCTCATCAAACACCTGTGTGGAACATCCCACAGGTGAACAGGCAAATTGGGAACAGGTGGGTGCCATCTTTGGGTATAAAAGGAGCTTCCGTGAATTGCTCATTTATTCACAAGCAAAGATGGGGCGAGCTTCACCTCTTTGTGAACAAGTGCGTGAGAAAATATTCGAACAGTTTTAGGACAATGTTCCTCAATGTACAATTGGAAGGAATTTATGGATTTCATCATCTACGGTCTATAATATCATCAATCTGGAGAAATCACTGCATGTAAGCGGCAAGGCCGAAAACCAATATTGAATGCCCGTGACCTTCGATCCCTCAAGCGGCACTGCATCAAAAACCGACATCAATGTGTAAAGGATATCACCACATGGGCTCAGGAACACTTCAGAAAACCAATGTCATTAAATACAGTTCGGCGCTACATCCGTAAGTGCAACTTGAAACTCTACTATGCAAAGCAAAAGCCATTTATCAACAACACCCAGAAACGCCGCCGGCTTCTCTGTGTTCTGTGGTCTGACGACTCCACATTTCAAATTGTTTTTGGAAATTGTGGACGTTGTGTCCTCCGGGCCAAAGAGGAAAAGAAAACACGACAATGGAGACCCTGGACTGTTAAGCAGCAGAAGCTGTACATCAAGCAAGAATGGGAAATAATTCCACCTACAAAGCTTCAACAATTAGTGTCTTCAGTTCCCAACCGTTTATTGAATGTTGTTAAAAAAAAAAAAAGGTGATGCAACACAGTGGTAAACATGACCCTGTCCCAGCTTTTTTGGAACGTGTTGAGCCATAAAATTCTAAGTTAATGATTATTTGCTAAAAACAATGAAGTTGATCAGTTTGAACATTATTTAACGTGGGTATTTAACCTTTGGCTCCCGCCTCTTGTCGCTCGCTTGGTTTTTTTATTTTTTTTATTTTTTCTTTTTCTTTTTATTTTTTTCCCCCTGTCCTGCTTCTCTGCTGTCCTGGCTGGCTAATCTCACCAGTCACAGGGTGGCCTCAGCCAACCCCCTTCCTTTTCCGTTGTCTTCTGGCGACCCCGGCCATGCGGCTTCGATCGCTTTTCTAGCCGCGATCGGTCGGCGTAGCCTCAGCAAACAACTACTGGCATCCCGTACCTGTCACGCGCGCAGCTGAGAGCAAGAGCTGGGCCCGCCACCAATTCAACCAGCAGGAAAGTTACAAGCGCACCCCAGCGGGGTAACAACTTTTCCTTTTGCATCTTTTTGGTTTTTTTAATGCATCCTTTTTCTTCATCTGAATCTTTCTTCTCCCTCCTGCGATCTCCGTAGAAAGACCATCCCCACCGACCAACTGATCTACAGTTGTACACCTGCAGCACAACAAGCGTTGCCAGAATGTACAATATTAGTGCCTAATAATTTGGGCAAAAGTACTAGCTTCACAAAGTCCACCAACAGACGGTCCTATCTTCCCTTTTCGTTACCCTTAGTGTTATTTTCTTTCTGTAGACCCTCCTGTGTGTTTCCCTATAGATCCCTTGTTGATTTCATTCAATATTCTATAAAATCCCACTCTTTGTTGTGTGTTTTCAGTTTAATACGGAAACCTCTGTCATCTAGGACTTGTATTTCATAAAATGTAGCAACCTTTAGATTATGAGACTAATAAAAGGTTTGTCGTCGTTTTTCCTAAATTTTACACAAAGAGATGTGGTGCCCTTTACGAGACAAAATAGCTTGATTTATAACGTTAAGCGTCAAATCACACTAAACCGGAAGCAACCCAGCTGTCGCTGCTTCGACGAATTTATTTCTTCCATAAATTACATTTTATCCAAACGCCAATATACGCTACAGATGGGTTCGTCAACTGAAGGCTATGAGTTGCGAAGTGTGGTGTAAAAAGGCCTTAAGCCTGACCAGAACCCATACGCGTGCCCAATCACTATGATGCTTGCCAGTAAAGCTCCTCCCTTTAGCCGGCAGAACAAATTTGCCTTTGGAGACCCTGTCAATAGCGAATAGGCTTGAGAAAAGAGCAAGTTGGCTCACTCAGGCACTGAAGTTCCCGTATCATATTGAGGTGGTTACTCACAGAAGAGGTTTTTTTTTTTTCCCGATGTTGTTTATTTGCCATGAAAACACAAGCTGTACTCATTATGTAATGTTTACTCTCTGAAGGTGTTCAGCTCCGAGGGAGGCTGGATTTGTGTCAGTGAAGCTCTTCAGGTCCTTGGAGGTCTGGGATATACAAAGAACTACCCATATGAGCGTTACATCAGGGACTGTCGTATCCTGCCTATCTTTGAGGTAACTTCATTTTTATTTATTTTTTGTCTTTGCACCTTGAATATCAACTTACATTAAGAGGAAAGTAGTAAAATAATCAAGTGGGAATGCATATAGCCTTTCTAAAATATTATCAATAGACAGTATGGCAGTTCCTTTAATCATTCCTGTAATTGTGTGGTGGGTTTGTCAAAAAAATAAAAATAATAGGAAGGGCTTCCATGTGTTATGAAATTTCTGTTCAGAACCACGCAGCATCTACCGGATTTTCATAATCCTTAGGTTCATTCCTTATCCATTGGGAGACTGGGTTTGGCAGCCTCCTTCCACCTCAAGAGAATCTGGTGGCGTGCCAACAGAGTAGCAAAAGCAACTATGCTGTGCCCCGGTAAAACGCTGAATATTGATACTAGGAAATCTGGCGTGATTGTGATTTCTGATATGAGGGAGAGAGCTTCAAAAATAACCCTCCAAAAGCTTTGCATTTGGACATAACCAGAACACATGGATGAACGTTGCATCCATCATCTTCCACGTGTTACATCGGGGGCTAATTTGTGGATACATTTTAGATTATTAGATTAGAATATAATATAGATCATAATTTTGGAATAGTGCATTTCAACTCTTTCCCTCCCATGGATAAATAAACGTGTCCATTTAAAACAAAACTTTCCCTGCCAATAACGAGAAAACTTTTGATGGCGGGTTTGGGTTGAGATTAGCCTGGCGCACCTCCACATACAGTAGATCATTTTACACTTGAGGCTGTATAAGTCCCGGGATGCACATTTCTGGAAACAATGAGTCCCAGCCCCGGAACAATGAGTCCCTGCAATTTATCATCACGGAATACAGATACAATAATCCTCCGCTACATTGCGGTTCTTGCTACACTGTTCCGCTATTTTGAAGATTTTTATTAGCTATTACTCTTTCTTTTATACTGTTTGTACAATATTTTCATCTTAGCCATTGCTCTTGCTCTCTATCAATATACAACCCCTATTCCAACAAAGTTGGGACGTTGTGTTAAACAAATAAAAACAGAATACAATGATTTGCAAATCATGCTCAACCTATATTTAATTGAATACACTACAAAGACAAGATATTTAATATTCAAACTGATCAACTTTGTTTTTAGCAAATAATCATAAACTTAGAATTTTATGGCTGCAACACAATTTGAAATGTGGACTCGTCGGACCACAGAACACTTTTCCACTTTGCATCAGTCCATCTTAGATGAGCTCGGTCCCAGAGAAGCCGGCAGCGTTTCTGAGTGTTGTCGATAAATGGCTTTTGCTTTGCATAGTAGAGTTTTAAGTTGCACTTACGGATGTAGCGCTGAACTGTATTTACTGACATTAGTTTTCTGAAGTGTTCCTGAGCTCATGTGGTGATATCCTTTACACATTGATGTTGGTTTTTGATGCGGTGCTGCCTGAGGGATCGAAGGTCACGGGCATTCAATGTTGGTTTTTGGCCTTGCCGCTTACATGCAGTGATTTCTCCAGATTCTCTCAACCTTTTGATGATATAATGGACCATAGATGATGGAGTCCCTAAATTCCTTGCAATTGTACGTTGAGGAACATTGTCCTTAAACTGTTTGACTATTTTCTCATGCACTTTTAAGCGCCTTTTATACCCAATCATGGCAGCCACCTGTGCCCAATTAGCCTGTTCACCTGTGGGATGTTCCAAACAGGTGTTTGATGAGCATTCCTCAACTTTCTCAGACTTTTTTGCCACCTGTCCCAGCTTTTTTGGAACGTGTTGCAGCCATAAAATTCTAAGTTAATGATTATTTGCTAAAAACAATAGTTTATCAGTTTGAACATTAAATATCTTGTCTTTGTAGTGTATTCAATTAAAAATAGGTTGAACATGATTTGCAAATCATTGTATTCTGTTTTTATTTGTTTAACACAACGTCCCAACTTCATTGGAATTGGGGGTTGTACCTTAGTTCGGTACTGGTATCAGTACTTGGCGCAACACTAGTTTGTTTTTCACCAAAAGAGTGACCATGTCAGGAGGGTTCACAAACTTTCAAGCAGCAATGTATAGAGGATTCGACATTTTATAGCGAAACAGATGCAACCATTCAACATGATGAGAAACAAACGGTTTAATGCTTCTCATTTTTGATGGGCAGTATGAATTTTGATGCAAAACAGGTTGCTTTGATTTGTTTGTTGTGCTGTTAGTAATGTTATTACTTTGCCCTTTTTTTAACCAACATATGCAGCCCATTGTTTGGAATGCGAGACTCCAGTTTCCTTCGTGTTTATTGATGCCTCAACACACCACACCGTAGAACTAAAAGTTCAGGCACACAAAAAAAGGAAAACACAAAATATTACAATTATTACGAAGATAACACTGCTTCGCACTGAAGCCAATAGCTATAGACAATGCAAAGTAATATCGACCACTGAAGGCGAGTGATGAGAGGCTTTTCCTCGGAACTCAGGATTGACATGCAGAGCTGTGGAGCTTGTAAGAAAAACCAGAGATGGGCCATATTAGTGGGGCCTGTCAGGGCCGTAGACCGAATAATTTTAATTTAAGCCGAGGGGTCCCAAATGTGGGAGAATTCCATCCATTCCTAAATTGTCTAGAGAGGGAGCAATTTCACGTAGCCTGTTGTTCATCAAAATGTTAGCAATCTGCGTGTGAGCATAAACCGTTAGGAGCACAGACAGCGTGGTTATGACCTGCCTATTTTGGTTTAAAGCTACACAAGTGAACGTCGAGAATTAAAATGGCTACACTTAGCGTGTTGCTTTGCGACCAGGAATTGACCATTTTATTAGCCATGTGTTGTCGCGTGGTGGGGATTTCGGACTGGAATTCCTGAAGTTGTGTCTCGATAGTAGTAAGGTTACAAGCGTCACCGGTGGGGGCGCTGTGAATGAGCTTCATTTCGGTCGTTATATTATTGGTATGTGGCGGAGCAGCGCATTCGGTTTTGTCGGTGTCTTGGTTCAGCATCTGCGTTGGCAGCCTTGGTGTAGTCCTTGATGTAGCGAGGATGCTGTCACGGAGTTTGGATCTGCTTGACCGGTCCGGTCTCTCAGTGTCTAGATTCTGTTTTGTGAGCGTCTTGGTTCAGCATCTGTGTTGGCAGCCTTAGTGTAGTCCTTGATGTAGCGACGATGCTGTCATGGAGTTTGGTTTCACCGTGTCGACCATCCTTCGTTTCATGCGTGGTGCATCGTGGGCGGATGCTTGTGTGACCGCCTTTTGCTACGTGGGGCCACGAGTGGCTGTGAAGTGCGATTCACTCATACCTGAGAGACACGGAAGTCATTAAGACGCGTTTCACCTGGCGCGGTGGGCTCTCGAGTCGGCTGTCCCAGATTCGGACAGGGGTTTTGTGAAGTGGCAGGGTCCTTTGACAGTGTCCCAGGGTTCCGACCTTGCGCTGGGACTGCTTTGTCAAACGTAGGAGACAGACTGAAAGATGGGCGCTCATTGATTTCATCAGACAATGTTTGTTGTTGGAAGCCTTGTTGCTTGTTGGCGATTAATTCGCGGGCTTCCTGTAATTCCCGTCGAACAAGTGTTATGTCTGCTTCCTGTTCTAGCTTTAGCTTTTGAAGTCGGTGCATGTCAGATTGTCTGACATGAACTGAATTGTGACATGAGTTCACACAACTACTCAACGCTTTTGGAGCGTTCCTCTTTGAGCATTTTAAGCTGAGTTTCAACATCAACTAGGCGGGTTTGTGCAGGGTTTAAACGAGAATTGGACTATCTTGGTTATCTTCCACATCACTCCGTTTTAATTGTGACACTAAGTTCAAAACCATGCAACCGAGCGTTCGAGCGAGATTTTTATCTTTCGTTTTGTGTTTGCCAGAGTAGCATCTGCTCCATTTGCACACTGATTGAGGAGTATCTGCAAAATTTGCACAATCAACATTGTCCCAGATTATTGCACTACTCGTCACTTTAAACCTGCATACACTCCTTGAAGTCTCAGCGCCCTTTGCACATTGGTCATTGCACCGGACTATTGCAATATTAGTCATTCGAACTGCTCTAAGTGCTAGAGGGCTCTGCATCTTTTGCACAATTGTCAAAAAATAAAAAATGTACCGGCATTACCAGACAACTAGCGACCCTTTAGCGAACATTGGACGGCCAACCCAGATGCTTTGCTCATTCTAGCTGGGGACTTTAACGATGCTGACCCCAAGGCTGTTTTTCCTAAACTGTACTCAAACATTGACTTTCCAACACGGGGAAATAAAACTCAGGACAATGTTTTTTACCCCCTTGAGAGGGGCCTACAAGGCCCTTCCCTTCCCCCACCTCGGTACCTCAGACCATCTCACTGTTATGCTAATGCAGGTTTACAGACCACTGGTTAAAGTCTCCCAACCAGTTAGGAAACGGGTACAAGTGTAGCCAGAAAGGGTCCATTGAGGCACTTAAACACTGTTTTGCCACCACAGACTGGATCATGTTCAAACAGGCTGCCACCTACAACTCCATCACAGACCTTACAGGAGTACACAGAGACTGTTACTGCCTAAATCAGAATCAGAATTATCTTTATTTGCCAAGTATGTCAAAAACACACAAGGAATTTGTCTCCGGTAGTTGGAGCTGCTCGAGTACGACAACAGACAGTCAATTGACAGCGAATACTTTTGAGACATAGACATTAAAAAAAAAATCACTGAGCAATAAAAGGTTGCCAGTAATCTGGTAATGCTGGTACAATTATTTTATTTTTCTTTGACTATTGTGCAAAAAGATGCAGAGTCCTCTAGCAATTAGAGCAGTTTGTAATGACTAACAGAACAATAGTCCGGTGCAATGACCATTGTGCAAAGGGCGAAGAGACTTCAAGAAATGTATGCAGTTTAAGTAACTAGTAGTGCGATAATCTAGGACAATGTCAATTGTGCAAATGGTGCAGATACTTCTCAAGCACATGAGTAGCAGGGTGGCGAGACTACTGAGGTGGATTTTTTCGCCTGTGGTTCAGAGTCGGAGGTCACCCGGGAGACCTGCGACTTTCCGTTGGGCAGGGATGAATGAAGACTCCGAGAGAGACTCCTTAGTGTCATAACAGCTGCTTACATTGTCAGAACAACGAAAAAGCCCCTGAAAACCCCTGGATCTCAGTTTATCAAGGTTTAATTCTCTGGGCGTGGAATTAGCCCCTCCCTGGGTGCACTCGGAAGATGGCCGTTCCTCATGACCATATTTGGAATCACCCCCTGCCTGCTGGCTCCTCACATTTTAGCTACACCCGGTACCCTTATCTTATAAGATGCAAAACAATCCTCTTTGCAGACTGGGATGCCTGTTGTGAACCCAAGACATGTTACTGACTGGGCGGAAAAAGAAAACCCTAATAATGGTACAAATGGTTGAAGGAAGTCCTTTGATATAGAACTTCAAAGAAAAGATGCTTGGCTTGAATACAGATCTCCATTCATTTGGCCCTTGCAAAGTAACTCTGATTGTGGTACTATTGAAATATACTACACTACTACAGTGAGTGCACGAGTAATGTTACAATGGAATTGTAAGTTGACTGTTTAAGAAGTGAATGGCAAGAGTGAAAAGCTGTTGGAATGTCTGTCTGTTTTAGTTTGCATTGTTCGGGTAGCGTCTACCTGAGGGAAGAGCCGGAAGAAGTGGTGACCAGGATGTGGAGGGTCCAAGAGCATTTTGCATGCTCTGATCTTATTTCTGGCATTGTGCATGTCCTCAAGGGTGGGTAGGGGGGTACAGATAATTGTTTTCGTTGGACTCCGTTGGAGTCGGAGTTTGTCCTTTTTTGTAGCAGACTGTGATGGAAGAACACAGGATTGATTCGATGACTGCTGTGTAGAACTGCCTCAACAGCTTCTGTGCCAGGCCGTGCTTCCTCAGAAGCCGCAGGAAGCACATCCTCTGCTGGGCCTTTTTGAGGAGATCTATTGAAGATCTGTGTGATTTGGAGCGAGCTGGTCCGGCAAGACTTTGAGGCAGGATGGGGACACAAGGTCTGGGCCTGCTGCTTTGTTGATCTTTTATTCTTTGAAGCTGCGTCTCACCTCCTGTTCGTGGATAATCAACGAAGGAGGGGGAGTCAGAGGTGCGATGGTGGTGCGGCTGGGTGGGTGTGGGGTGTGAAAGTGTCCTTTTCAAATCTGCAGTAGAAGGTGTTCAAGTCGTCAGCTAGTCTTTTATTGTTCTCAGCTTGGGGGCATGGTCGCTTGTAATTGGTTAGCGATTGTAATGCATGCCAGACTGATTTAGAGTCGTTAGCGGTAAACTGTTTTTCTAACTTTACTGCATAATTTCTTTTTGCGATGTTAATTTCTTTAGTCAGCTGGGTTCTAGCGCAATTATACAGGGCTCTATCTGCACTTCGATATGCGTCCTCTTTAGCCTGGCAAAGTTGCTTAAGTTTGGCAGTGAACCACGACTTGTTGTTATTGAATGTGTGAAATGACTTTGTTGGTAAATACACCTCTTCACAGAAACTGATATAGGATGTGACAGTGTCCGTATATTCATCTAGGCTGCCAGCTGAATTTTCAAAGACACTCCAGTCTGTGCAGTCTAAACAGCTTTGAAGTGCCATCTTTGCTTCATTGGTCCACTTTTTCAATGTTTTCAATTTATACACATAAATTAGCTTTGCTTTACTCCCCCATACAGCACTCATATCTGTGTCATTGTTCTATATATATAATGACTTTCTTTCCTAATCTTGTTTACAGTTAGTGCGTTGTCTTTTGTAGTCTTCTTTTCTCACTCCCCTTTAGAAACCTTGTTCTGTTCGACTGATCGACTCTGATTCTCAGTAAATATCCATTATAATACTAAGAAACCACAGCGGCTGCTTAAAAACTCATAGTAAAACTCGTCCTGCATAAAAGGGATACGGAACCTCCATTCGAACAGCCCAACAGGACAAAAAAATAATAATTTGTCTGGAGCTGCATGAGTATTGCTGGCACTTGGGAGCTGCAGTTCATTTGGGAACATTAATTCAAACACATTTTGAAGCAGGACAAAATCCCCTCCGTTTAAAATTGGATGAGAACTTCCTTTCTGAGGAAGATGGTGATGGAGTTCTGAGGAATCTGATGGTGAATGTGAAATTGGGGGACTGCCCAAGTGTGTCACTTGACCTGAAGCCAAACGAGCACCCGCTTGTCAGTTTAGGCATACTCCGGCTCGAACATCCACCAATTCATTGATGTCATCATGGAAGAGCGGAAGAGACTTCCAATAACGACCTGTGCAGCTCTGAGGAATTCATGCCCAAGATGATTAAGGCACTGCTCGATAACAATAAAACATTGACAGTTTGACTGGCTACAGTATGCTCACTGTGATTTTTACTGCCTTGGGTTTCCATCTGTTTGGACAGTTTAGCCAATTAAAGTCCATTGTGAGGGTGAAAGGGGGAAAAAAATATTTCAATGATTAAAGACTTTTGGGCTCTCTTTGTTCACAGGAGACTACTCATCCGATCAGACTAGAAAGCCGTTATCTTGCATTTTGTCATCTTAAAAACAATATATACAGGTAGAAATATAGATGTGGAATATGCTTTGATGAAATGATGGACTTAGATTTTTCGTGTAAAATGCCCAATAACAATTACCTGTGTTGTATTTTTTTAAAATTGATTGGGCTTAAGTGTCCTCTTTCTCCCGCAGCAATCGTTGATTTGTCATTTTCTGATTTATTTCAGGGCACCAATGAAATTCTGAGAATGTACATCGCTCTTACTGGAATGCAATATGCTGGCAATATTCTCACAGGGAAAATAAAGTAAGTGGAAAAGTGACAATTGATCCTGCTTTCATTTGATGCAGTGTTGTTGTTTTTTAAAAAGCAATGTGTTTTAGTCTGCAGTTAAATACACTTAATTTGGAAGAGAGAAGGTTCACGTTTTTTTTTTTTTTTTTTTTACAATAGTACTGAAACGACATCTCTCTGTGTTGTCTAGAAATGCATAACATATTGACAGATGTTTCTATTTGGTTACCTTACCAAGCTAAACTTTATTGCCAAAATAAAGGCTCACCTGCCTTGACTCACATATGAGTTTAAGTGACATCCCATTCCTAATCCATCGGCTTCAAGATGACGTTGGTCCTCCCTTTGAAGCTCTAACAGCTTCAACTCTGCTGGGAAGGCTGCCACAAGGTTTAGGAGTGCGTTTTGGGGAATTTTTGACCATTCTTCTTGAAGCGCATTTGTGAGGTCACACACTCATGTTGTACGAGAAGGCCTGGCTCTCAGTGTCCGTTGAGGTCAGGACTTTGTGCAGGCCAGTCAAGTTCCTTCACACCAGACACTGTCATCAATGTGTTTATGGTCCTTGCTTTGTGCACTGGTGCACAGCAATGTTAGAAATGGAAGAACTGTTCCCACAAAGTTGGGAGCATGGACTTGTCCAAAATATGGGCTCCTGAGTTCCAGTGAAAGGACGCCTTCAGCACTACCAAGAGCTTTTGGACAAATCATTGCTCCCAACTTTGTGGGAACAGTTTGGGGATGGCCCCTTCCTGTTCCAACATGACTGTGGAGCAATGCACAAAGCAAGGTCTATAATGACTTGGATGAGAGAGTCTGGTGAAGATGAACTTGACTGGTCTGCACAGGGTCCTAACACCAACCTGATAGAACACCTTTGGGATGAATTAGATTGCAGACTGAGACTGATGCGCTTCTGAAAAAAGTTCCCACACACTACTTAACCTTTTGGAAAGCCTTTTCAGAAGAGTTAAATCTGTTGTTGCTGTAAAAGATGGACCAATGTCATATTCTGGAGATGTCACTTCAGATCATGAGAGTCAAGGCCGGTGAGCGATTACTTTTGTCAATCTAGTGCAGGGGTGGCCAACTAGTCAGAGACTAAGAGCCACTTTTTTTTCTGTGTTACTGCAAAGAGCCACATCATACACATGGGTACACATGAACATCATCTTTTAATCATCATTGCTTCTTTCACATCTATGCCACGGGTTCTGTCTTTTAATGGCACAATATCAAGGAGTTCTTCTTTAATCATACATTCATTTGACACAGACCGTGCAAATATTGCCAACTGAGGCTTGTCTTGTATGTCACAACTCTCATCCAATGCCACACTAAAATACTCACATGCTTGAAGGTCAGAGTGCAACTGTGATTCAACAGCTGTATTAATATCCGATATTCTGCGTTTAACAATGTGGCGGGACAGTTGAACGTCTGATACGCTCCGTTTTAGTTTGTCGTCTCCAGGAGCCAAGATTTCAAAGGCGTCAATGAGGCATTTTTTAATGAAGTCCCCTTCGTTGTATGGCTTTTTAGCCCGTGCTATGTTCCAAGCCAGCTGATATGATGCAAGTCAAGTTACGGTCTCTGAGTGTTTTGTAATTTTTTTGAAAAACTGCACCTGCTTTTCTGCCTTGCTTTTCAAAGCGACCAACTTGTTCTTGCGATGTTCAGTCCCTTTTGGAAATTCCTGTTCGATGTTAGGGTGGAGTGAGCTGAAGTGACGCTGAAGATTTGAAGCTTTGAAATGCGCTAATGCTGCGTGACATATAAGGCAGATCGGCTTGCCATTACGTTTAACAAAAAAATATAAACTCTCCCACTCTGGCAAAAACGTCCTGTGTTCTTCTTCATATTTTCGTTTGGCTGTGCTTTTTTTCCCTGCCATTTCAAGAGGTAACTTGACGGAAATTGTTTACAACAGGCAGGAGCAGCGATTCTCTCGTCGCTCGTTTGACGTCACTCAAACAGGCTTACATGGTCAGTGTGCCATCTAGCTGTAGGGGGAGTGAATGACAGCGCGAGCCAAGCATTTTTGACGCATGTCATGTGACAGCTCCTGAAGAGCCGCATGAAACTAGTTAAAGAGCCGCATGAGGCTCGCGAGCCGCGGGTTGGCCAGGCCAGATCTAGTGTATTTGGCTATGTCAAAATCAGAATGCACGATTATAGCCAAAATAATAATCACGGTTATTTTGCTCAATATTGTAATCATGATTATTAATCACAATTATTCCTCATGTTAGGGACAAATATTTTTTATTGCACTACTTTTTAACAAACAATTTGCATAGATCATTTTACACATGAGATTGTGTGAGTCCCGGGATGCACGTCATGGAAACAATGAGTCCTAGCCCTGGAACAATGAGTCCCTGCAAGTTATCATCACGGAATACAGATAGAGTAATCCTCCTACGTCACGGTTCTTGCTTCGCAGTCCCGCTATCTTGCAGATTTGTATTTATGCATAGATCATTTTACACAGACTGTGTGAGTCCCACGATGCACATGTCCTGGAAACAATCAGTCCCAGCTCTGGAACAATGTGTCCCTGCAATTTATCGTCACGGAATACACATACAGTAATCCTTCACTACGTCACGGTTCTTGCTTCGCAGTCCCGCTATGTTGCAGATTTGTATTACATTTGTTACTCTATCTTTTAAACTCTATCACTATAGGACTGTCATGATAGCAATTTTTTTAGAGCACTATTTTTTCCCAGAAACCTTCACAATAAACTATAGTATCATTGTTGTTGTTTTATGCCACTGATATAATGATATTAGAGCATAAAAAAGAATTGTACACGTTACAAATTCTGCCCTGGTAATGAAACATGAGCACAACTGTGTAATGTCCTCTCATTTTCTAAATAAAAGTAGGGCTGCATTTCACAATAAGAGCAAATAAATAAAAAGAGAAAGTTATACGCGTTCAAAAATAGTGTATGTGTGTGTGTATATATATATGTGTATATATATGTGTGTGTATATGTGTGTATATGTATATATGTGTGTGTGTGTGTGTGATATGTGTGTGTGTCTGTACAGTCCAATAACAGAACACCACTCAGGTGTGATCGTGGCAGGGGGAGGTTATTCCTCCCAATCATGCCCTTCCAGGTCTCACTGTCATTGCCCACGTTAACATTGAAGTCCCCCAGCAGAACAGTCGCCAGTGGGAGCGCTCTCTAGCACCCCCTCCAAGGACTCCAAAAAGGTTGGGTACTCCGAACTGCTGTTTGGAGCATCGGCACAAACAACAGTCAGGACCCGTCCCCCCACCCGAAGGAGGAGGGAGGCTACCCTCTCGTCCACCGGGGTGAACCTCAATGTACAGGCGGCGAGCCAGGGGGCAATTAGTATACCCACACCTGTTCGGTGCCTCTCATCGTGGGCAAGTCCAGAGTGGAAGAGAGTCCAACCCCTCTCAAGAGGACTGATACCAGAACCCAAGCCGTGTGTGGAGGCATACGAGAATCGGGCCTTTGCTGGCTTTGATCACAAAGGAGGGAAAATACTCAAATTTGGTCTGATGGTTGATTTTACTCTCTGACTGAAGTCTTTTTGTTCTGTTTCCAGGGAGATGAAGAAAGGAAATATCGGTCTGGCTTTCGAAATGATTGGCAAAAAATTGAAGAACTCCTTTGGAAGTGTAACAAACAGTGCCCTTTCGGGAAAGAACGGAGTTGTTCATCCAAGCTTAGCTGTAGGAGCTTTTCCATAATAATCAAAATTGTATGCACGTGTTTTTGTTTTTTACTTCATGTAGTTTCTTGTTACAGGAAAGTGCACAGAAGTTTGAACAGAATGTTCATCTTTTTGGATCAACTGTGGAGAGCCTGTTGTACAGATATGGAAAGGTAACATTTAACTTTTTTATTCTGCAAAAGGCATTACGGTTCGTTTGTTGATAAATGTTCAGACATTGTGCCTTTTGGTAAAGACAAATGTTGTACATACAGAAACATCTTCAGAGTACTCCCTGAAATAATTTAAAATGTAAAAATTTCAATTAAAAAACGGTGTGCATGCGTGTGTGTTAACTTAACATTTTTAACCACAACCCAATTCTAAAAAGAAAACCACACCAAACGTTATAAATGTTATGAGAAAAATGTTGAGAAATGGGCAACAAAAGGCTATAAAAGTACTTGTAAAATGGTAAAAATAAACAGCTGTGTGAACATTAGGAAACAGGTAAAATGGTAACAGGTATTTAAAAAAAAAAACAACAGCAAAATCTTTCACAAGTAGAAATGAGCAGAGTTTAACCAATCAGCAGAAATCTATGGCTATCAGAATCATAATAATCTTTATTTGCCAAGTATGTAAACAAAGACAAGTGTTGGATCTATCTCACCCAACACCTATAAAAATAGACACAAAAGGAATGAAGACGCTGGTTTCTTTTGCTCATGCTCTAAACAATCTCTCCCGTCGCTCCTGTATTTATTTGAAATAGGGAGGTTTCTGAGTTACAAGACATAACGTACTAAGCTACAAGACACAACACACTAAGGGGAGGGTTTCAAGGTGAAGACATGAGACCAACACCGGCCACGTCCTTGGTGAAGGCGCCCTTCCATCGGATGATTCCTGCTGAGTCATCTTCTTGAAGGCGAGACATCTTCCTTTCTCAAAGTCGTCCATTATACTAATGCAAGCTAAGCAAATAAATGATAACTTCTACAATATATTTAACAACAAGAAATTTGTCTCCGGTAGTTGTAGCCACTCGACAACAGACAGCCATTTTGACAAAAAATATTTTGAGACATAAAAACCCACTACGACTAGTCACTGAGCAATGAAAGGTTATCGGTAATGCTGATACAATGCCAATTGTGCAAATGATACTGTCTTCTAGCAATTTAGAGCAGTTTGAAATGGCTAATAGAGCAACAATTTGGTACAGTGACAATTGTGCAAATGGGGCAGAGTCTTCAAGAAATGTAAGCAGTTTAAAGTGACTAGTGCAATAATCTGGGACAATGTCGATTGTGCACATGCTGCAGATACTACTCAGTCGATTGTGCAATTGGTGCAGAGGCTACTCAGGCATATGATTGGCCAGTATTGGTCAACAACAGATATGCGAATCGTGCAGCGTGGCGAGAATCCGACATTGAGTGCATGAGTACTGTATAATTGGCCTGACAGAAATGTGACAACAAACTCAAGACAAAAAAAAAATGGCTGCATGTTGCAATGGAATTGTAAGTTAACTGTTTAAGAAGTTAATGGCAAGAGGGAATAAGCTGTTGGAATGTCTGCTAGTTCTAGTTTGCATTGATCGGTAGCGCCTACCTGAGGGAAGGAATTGGAAGAGCTGGTGACCAGGATGTGAAGGGTCCAAGAGGATTTTGCATGCTCTTGTCTTAGTTCTGCCAGCATGCAAGTCCTCAAGGTGGGCTAGGGGGGTACCGACAATCTTTTCAGCAGTTTTGATTGTCCGTTGCAGTCGGAGTTTGTCCTTATTTGTAGCAGCACCAATCCAGACTGTGATGGAAGAACACATGCTGTGTAGAACTGCCTCAACAGTTCCTGTGGCAGGCCATGCTTCCTCGGAAGCTGCAGGAAGTACATCATCTGTTGGACCTTTTTGAGGATCGAGTTAATGTTGGTCTTCCACTTCAGGTCCTGAGAGACTGTCATTCACAGGAACTTGAAGGTCTCAACGGTTGACACACAGGGGGAGCTGTGACAAAGGATGCCTCCTGAAGTCCACAATCATCTCTTCAGTCTTGAGCGTGTTCAGCTTCAGGTTGTCTTGGCCACACCAAACCTCCACCTGCTCCACTTCCTGTGGATATGCAGACTGGTCACCGTCTTTGATGCAGCTGATGACTGTAGTGTTGTCTGTAAACTTCAAGTTTGACAGCTGGGTACAGTCGATCGTGTAGAGAGAGAAGAGCAGCGGAGAAGGACACATCCCTGCGCCCCGGTGCTGATGGTGCATGTGGATGAGGTGGTGTCCCCCGGCCTCACCTGATGTGTCTTGCCCGTCAGGAAGCTGTAAATGCACTGACAGTTGCCAGGCAAGACGTTAAATTGGAGAAGTTTGGAGGGGAGGAGTTCGAGGATGATGGTGTTGAACGCACAGCTGAAGTGCACAAACACGATCCTCACGTAGGTCCCCGTGCCGTCAAGGTGTTCTAGAATGAAGTGCAGTCCCATGTTGACTGGGTTATGCACAGACCTGTTTGTTCAGTAGGCAAACTGCAGGGGGTCCAGGAGGGGTCCTGTCACGAGGCGTTCAAAAAACTTCATGACCACAGATGTCAGGGCGACAGCCCTGTAGTCATTTAGACACGAGATTGCAGGTTTCTTGGGGACTGGGATGATGGTGCAGCCTTTGAAACAGGATTGTGCTTCACACAGTTCCAGTGTTAAACATCTGTGTGAAGACTAAAGCGAGCTGGTCTGCACAGACTTTGAGGAAGGATGGGGATACAAGGTCTGGGCCTGCCGCTTTGTTGATCTTTTGTTGTTTGAACATACGTCTCACATTCTATTCATGGATGGTCAACGCAGAAGGGGGAGTCATAGGTGTGATGGTGGTCAGGGTGGGTGTGGAGTATGAAAGTGTCCTTTTCAAATCTGCAGTAGAAGGTGTTCAATTCGTCAGCCAGTCCTGTCACGAGGCGTTCAAAAAACTTCATGACCACAGATGTCAGGGCGACAGCCCTGTAGTCATTCAGACACGAGATTGCAGGTTTCTTGGGGACTGGGATGATGGTGCAGCCTTTGAAACAGGATTGTGCTTCACAGAAGGATGGGGATACAAGGTCTGGGCCTGCCGGTTTGTTGATCTTTTGTTGTTTGAACATACGTCTCACATTCTATTCATGGATGGTCAACGCAGAAGGGGGAGTCATAGGTGTGATGGTGGTCAGGGTGGGTGTGGAGTATGAAAGTGTCCTTTTCAAATCTGCAGTAGAAGGTGTTCAATTCGTCAGCCAGTCCTTTATAGTTCTCCGGTTGGTGGGTTGATCGCTTGTAGTTGGCTAGCAATTGTAATCCACGCCAGACTGACTTAGAGTTGTTGGCAGTAAACTGGTTTTCTAGCTTTTCTGCATAATTTCTCTTTGCGACGTTAATTTCTTTTGTCAGCTGATTTTTTTTGCCCGATTGTACAGGGCTCTGTCCCCACTTTGATAGGCGTCCTCTTTTGCCTGGCAAAATTGTTTGGCAGTGAACCACGGCTTGTTGTTATTGAATGTGCGAACTATCTTTGTTGGTACACACACATCTTCACAGAAACTGATATAGAATGTGACTCTGTCCATATATTCATCCAGGCTGCCAGTTGAAATTTAAAAAACTGCGGGGGGCGTAGGGTCCCTGTGGCCTCCTCCTGGTGGCTGGTTTTCGGGGCACCTCGGTGGGGCCAGTGGAACACCCTGGATCTCTCTGTGTGGGAGGTTTCCCGTCCACCGGGCTGCTCCTGGGTGGACTCCTAGGCCCGACCCCGCCACACGATTGGCTGGGGTGGGGTCCTCAGCCCCCGCGGTGCAGGCACAGCAATTACAGAACAATTCTGACGGTTATTGTGCATGCCAAACGGCGTAAATTCACCTGCATGTGTCTGCAGATGCACACCCCTGGGACGTATTCGCTGGGTGTGGGGCCACTCACTCATTGCGACAAATAACTTATAACTATCGAATGTCTTGGGTATACCCTGACTTACACTTTGGTCCTACAGAGGTGTATAATTTACATAGCCACTGCCGCCACCACTTCAGTTGTACAGCCGTGTCCACGACTTCTGTCCTGCATGCTTCCCCCCTGCCGAGTCCTGTCCTTCCTTCACAGGGTGTAGCACTCTTGACCCATACAACGCTCGAATCCAATGTGTCATTGTACATGTTATATAATGATTTACTTTCCTCATCTTGTTTACAGCTAGTGCTTTGTCTTTTGTTGTCATCTTTTCCTCTATTATTTAGTTACCTTTTCACTCTTGCTCCTTTGTTTTTTCTGTCACTCCCCTTTAAAAACTTTGTTCTGTTCCACTGAACGACTGGAATTCTCAATAAATATCCATCACAATATAAAGAAACCACAGTGGCATCTTAAAAAGTCCACTGTGACACAGTAAAACTGTTCCGGCATAAAAGGGATACAGATCTTCCTTTCTGCTTGACTTAGCAGCCGAACAGGACAGAAAAAAAAGGTCCACTTCTTCAGTGTTTTCACCATAAACGTTTTCCTGCGTTGACCATCCACAAACAGGAGGTGAGACGCATCTTCAGACTACAAAAGATCAACAAAGCAGCAGGCCCAGACCTTGTTTCCCCATCCTGCCTCAAAGTCTGCGCCAGCTCACTGCAGTCTTCACACAGATCTCTGGAACTGTGTGAGCTACCATCATGTTTCAAACTCTCCACCATCATCTCAGTCTCCAAGCAACCTGCAATCTCGGGTCTGAATGACTTCAGGCATCTGTGGTCATGAAGTCCTTTGAACGCCTCATGTTGGACATGAGCGTCACGGACCACCTCAAGAGCGTCACAGAACCCCTCCTGCACCCCCTACAGTTTGCCTACCAAGCAAACAGGCCTGGGGATAACCCAGTCAACATGGGACTGCACTTCATTCTAGAACACCTCGACGGCACGCGAGTATCGTGTTTGTGGACTTCAGCTGTGCGTTCAACATCATCCTCCTCGAACTCCTCCCTCCAAGATTTACAGCTTCCTGACAGGTAGGACACTGCAGGTGAGGCTGGGGGTCACCACCTCATCCACACGCACCATCAGCACCGGGGCGCCCAGGGGTTGGTCCTCTCTTCTCTCACTACACGAACGACTGCACCTCAACGCATCCAAGTGTAGTCACTTTAAACTGCTTAAATTTCTTGAAGACTGCACCATTTGCACAATTGTCACTGTACTAGATTGTTGCTCTATTAGCCATTTCAAACACACAGTCATCGGCTCTCATCAAAGACCGTGATGAGTCTGCGCATCAACAGGAAGTGGAGTGAAGTGGTGCGGCCAACATAACCTGGAGCTTAACACCAGGTTATGTCAAGACTAGAGATGATAGTGGACTTCAGGAGGCATCCTTCGCCGCAGCTGCCCCTCATGCTGTCCAACTGCCCTGTGTCAACCGTCGAGACCTTCAAGTTCCTGGGAATTACAGTCTCTTAGGACCTGAGCTGGGAGATCAACATCAACTCAATTTTCAAAAAGGCCCAGCGGAGGATGTACTTCCTGCGGCTTCTGAGGAAGCACAGCCTGCCACAGGAGCTATTGAGGCAATTCTCCACAGCAGTCATCGAATCAGTCCGGTGTTCATCCATCACAGTCTGGTTTGGTTCTGCTACAAAAAAGGACAAACTCCGACTGCAACGGACAATCAAAACTGCTGAAAAGTTTCTCAGTAACCCCCTACCCACCCTACAGGACTTGCACCCTGCCAGAACTAAGACAAGAGCATGCAAAATCCTCTTGGACCCTCCACATCCTGGTCACCACCTCTTCCAGCTCCTTCCTCAGGTAGGCGCTATTGAACAATGCAAACTAAAACAAGCAGACATTCCAACAGCTTCTTTAACTTCTTAAGCATTTAACTGTACCATTTGCACAGTTGACATTGTCCCAGATTGTCGCACTACGAGTCACTTTAAACTTCATACATTTCTTGAAGTCTCTGCGCCATTTGCACAATGGTCACTGCAGCAGACTATTGTTCTATTAGTTATTTCAAACCACTCTAATAGCTAGAGGACTCGGCATCATTTTTGCACAATTGTACCACATTACTGGTAACCTTTTATTGCTCAGTGACTGTGTTTTTGTTTTTATGTCTCAAAACTATTCTGTCAATTGACTCTGTTTTCATACTACATCAGCTCCAGAGACAGAGAGAAATTCCTTGTGTGTTTTTGACATACTTGGCAAATAAAGATGATTCTGATGATTCTGAAGTGTGTGCCTCTATGTTGGTATTAAGTGAATTAAACCGTGATCAAGACAGTATGCATCATTTAGCGTCGTGTAGCAGTGGTCTCGAACAGGGGTGTCAAAACATACGGCCGCGGGCCAGAACTGGCCCGTCAGGGGGTCCAATCCGGCCCGCTGGCATTATTCTGCCCATCAAGCAAGTTTTAGTTCATTTATACATATGGACTCTTACTTTGAAACTCATGCTTTTATTTTGACACAAGCACCGGAGGACCCGAAGTGCTGTGAGTGGCGCAACATGACATGCACGAAGCTGAGAGAGAGAAAGATGGGGGGTGGCGGGGCACGCCTCCAATCCATATGCCGCAAGAGAGTGACACTTTGTGTGAAGCAATGCCTATATGTGTATCATATCATGTATTTTTTATTATGTAATTTCATGTGCAAATGTGTGCATGTGCAGTTAAAAATGAGTTTGTGAAGTTCATTGGCACATGGGTTTATTAAAGCCAGGATAAAAATGGTTGGGATATGTCAGAAAAAAAAATTATGTGAGTGACTCGCTGTCGTGACGACCCCCTGACAGGAAAAAGTTGAAAGTCACTTCTTTGGTGAAATGTAGGCTACAAGCTAATTTGAGGCATGCTAATAGTTGGAGAGTGGTTGTTAATTGTTTGTGCTGCCTAATGCTTACCTCATATACAGTAGATTCATTCTTTGTTTTTATGGCAAGCTACTGGGTGACTATTAAACAAGAAGCTAATTTAAGTTTCTATTGTGCACTTACTGTGGATATGTATGTCCTTCATAGAAACAGCTAATACATGAACTTTGTCTTTTTTTTTTTAGTTTCACTCTGTCAATCTGCCATTTACAAGGCAGGGGGATAACTGCACTTTCATTCTGAAAAATTCCCACTTTTGTTTGTAAGTTGTGATGAGTCACTTGAGCCTTTCAAGATTTCCAGATGGATGTGAAAATGTATGTAAATTTAAAAGGATTTCTAAACAAGTTAAAAGGTACATATAGTGTTTATAGATCTACTGTGATCTCTAAATTACATTTGTAAATCAAAACACTGATTCATAATGTTGAAATTGCACTAATTTTTGTTATGACGTTTGAGATTGCTCATATGACTTGAAACAAAATTTGCAACAAGATAATAATGTATTTCCCAAATGTAGCCATTATTACGTACACCCAAAAAATGTTAAATAAAATCGAATTGTTGTTATTTATTGTATATCAGGCCATGAATATTATATAATAATATATTTGTATTTATTTTTTTAAATGATATTTGCAGGGTGTGTGCAAAAAGAGTGGTGCCAACTCATTCATGATGTCAAAGGTGTTTTGTGACTTAAAAGTTTGGGAAAGACCAAACACAGCTACAGTGAAGGCTTGGTAAAGCATTGCAACATAAGAAGTTGAATTTGGCAATGTCCATAGGCTCCAGACTTTAGACAGTCATTGACTGCAAATTATGTTTATTTTTACAATTACGCAATTGAAAATGGTTTCTCTTCATAAAATGGTTATACAGTAATTCCTAAATTGCAAATGCGATAGTTTTGAGGAACCTCTGCCAGAGTTGAAAGTCTACATTAAAATCAAATCTTGATTGACCTTGATTTTATTTCTGTTGTGGTCCTATACCAAGGCAAAATCATGAAAACTGTTCAAAAGTTGTCCAAATACTTAGTGACTGTAAAAACAACTGCTGTGAATGTGTATGATCTTTTGTATTTGCAACAAAGTGAAAACATTCATGAAATATTGTCCTTTTTTTTGTCTTAGACAATCGTGGATGAACAGCTCATTCTGAAGAAAGTAGCAGATGTGCTTATCAACCTGTATGCGATGACAGCTGTCCTGTCTAGAAGTAGCCGTTCCATCAGACTCGGCCTGAGGAATCATGACCATGAGGTATGTGTGAATACTGTACACCAAAACTTGGAGAAGCAGACCAATCCATTGCACCATAGCAAGAGTTGATTGACATCTCATCAGTAATAAGAAAGAAACAAGACACAAAGGCAATGCAAAATAAAGAAGTTTACAATGGGATTGTTGCATAATTGTTTTTGACAAATGCTTATAATTTAAATAGCTCAACTTGTAAAGCATGTATGGTAGTCTTATTTTAAACAAAGCAGCTTTCTCATAGCTGGTCATTCTGAAAGTAAATCTCTGCACAGTATATAGTATAGACACCAATTACATGCATGTGACATGACCCATAGTCCAATTGTTTTTCTTGCAAAAGTGCTCCAAATGTGTCCTTTGGTGCATGTTTTTACACGGCAAACCTTACTTTTCTATGGGTGAAGCCACTACTGTATTGTCAAAAGTTTGAAAGGCTGCTAGAGAGACATTGAAGCATTTAATTGTGATTGTGTGTGCATGTATATGTACAGCAACATAATACATATTTTGCTGTGTGCCCCAAATTGTGGATTTTGTCTCATCTTTTCCCTAGGTGTTGCTCACAAATACCTTCTGCAATGACGCTTACTTCAAGAACAATTACTGGATGACTCAGTTGCAAAAAAGTATGTGAATGCAACAAATATATCTTGTATAATTAATGTAGGCATGGGCCAGTATCAGACTCTTACTGTATGATAAACCTCAGCAAAAATATCACTGTTTCACAGTATTGCAATTACAGCTCAAAAATTTATTACTTGGAAATAGTTGGGTAGTTAACAACTTTTTAAAATTGAAAACATCTTTTTTATTTTTAAACAACATATACAATATTTGTTCAATTACGAAACATGTACCGCATGTTGAGTTCAAATAAATAAAATCAGAATAAATGTAGAACCTTAAAGGTAGGTAGCGTATGCAGTTTTCAAGCTGCTAGCAAGATTTGAATGTAGCCTCAAGTCAATCTCAACGCCCTTGTGTCTGTGCCCAAAAAAATTCCCCCAGCTCACTAACGCGTGTGCACGCCAAGGGTGCTATATTGCTAGCATGACTCAGTCGCTAAATATGAAATGTTACCGATTAACATTATTCTCAATTAAACATATGAGAGGTGATCAATTCACCTGACGACCCGATGTGAACCGTGACGTCGGTGGCCGTAGTTTCCCAAACAAGCCATGCAGCCGGTGTGGGAGTCGGGAGGATCCCACGATGGTGGAAGACTTAATGTTATGAATGTGATACATAAATGTAATTGTAGCACAACAGTAAAAGCAGGGGTGCAAATGGGATTTTGGAACTTTGAATCCGCAAAGGTTGAATCAACGCAACTGGACTGTTCTTGTTTGTTGAAAACATTTCACCTTTAATCCAAAAGGCTTCTTTCGTTCTAATTTTTAAGTGAGGAGCCCCTCTATTTACAGTATGCCTCAGGGATGTGTTCCCTGGGGGTGGTCAACTGTAAGGTGTTGTTGTTGCCCAATGTGGTTAAAGCCTAACCTAGTCGTCCTATCGACATCTGCTTCTAATCAAATTCAAAAACCTTTTGTCATTTATTATTGTCAAGTAACAGAGAACTAAATAAATATGTATGATTGTTATGTACAGTTGTGCTCATAAGTTTACAAACGCTGCAGAATTTGGGAATGATTTATTATTATTATTATTAGTTTAAATTCGACTGACTGAGCAAGGACCATCCTATTGTGTTTATGGTTGTGTTTTGTTTAATGATTGTGCATTTCTGAAATGCCTGAGTTTAATTTGAATACCATTAAAAATAAATACAATTAAATGTGTTATGCCTGAATGCAGCCCTATGGGGGGCACAAGTCAGTGCAAACTGTAGGCCGGTCCCAAGCCCGGATAAATGCAGAGGGTTGCGTCAGGAAGGGCACCGGCTTAAAACTTTGCCAAACAAATATGTGCGTTCATCCAAAGAATTCCATACCGGATCGGTCGTGGCCCGGGTTAACAACGTCCGCCACCGGCGGCGTCAACCTGCGGGGCACCGTTAGAAATTCAGCCACTGTGGGTCGAAGTCAAAGAAGAAGAAGAGGTGGAAAGCGGGTTCTTCGGCAGAAAAAGAAGAGGAAAGCACAGAGCCTAGAACTGAATGTGGGGACTTTGAATGTTGGGACTATGACAGGAAAATCTCGGGAGTTTGTTGACATGATGATGATGAGGAGAAAGGTTGATATATTGTGTGTCCAGGAGACCAGGTGGAAAGGCAGTAAGGCTAGAAGTTTAGGGGCAGGGTTTAAATTATTTTACCATGGTGTAGATGGGAAGATAAATGGAGTCGGGGTTATTTTAAAAGAAGAGTTGGTTAAGAATGTCTTGGAGGTGAAAAGAGTATCAGATAGAGTGATGAGGCTGAAACTTGAAATTAAGGGTGTTATGTGTAATGTCATTAGTGGCTATGCCCCACAGGTAGGATGTGACCTAGAGGTGAAAGAGAAATTCTGGAAGGAGCTAGACGAAGTAGTTCTGAGCATCCCAGACAGAGAGAGAGTCGTAATTGGTGCAGATTGTAATGGACATGTTGGTGAAGGTAATAGGAGTGATGAAGAAGTGATGGGTAAGTACGGCATCCAGGAAAGGAACTTGGAGGGACAGATGGTGGTAGACTTTGCAACAAGGATGCAAATGGCTGTAGTGAATACTTTTTTCCAGAAGAGGCAGGAACATAGGGTGACCACGCAGCACACAGGTGGATTACATCTTGTGCAGATGATGTAATCTGAAGGAGGTTACCAACTGTAAGGTTGTGGTAGGGGAGAGTGTGCCGCTTAAAATAAAAGCACCCCATATGTCTTGGATCATCAACTTTCTTTTTTTTGGCTATGGTGTGGGTCTGTATGAGTCACCAGTTAGTGACCATTAACCTAAGCCAGCGAGTTATGGTGCCTGCTTGTGAGCCGTATTAAAAATACGTGAACATTACCCAAAGCTCTCTGGGCTGCTCTGTGTGTTGTATGAATTGTTATAATTTACTGTAACGTGTAACATTGGTGCTAATCTTATTAGCATATCTAGCTTTTCTTATCACTTTATGGTAGGACCGGTGTTGCCACTGTTACCTTGAAAAAGTAACTTAGTTACTTTACTGATTACTTGAGCTTAAAAGTAACTTAGTTACTTTATTGATTACTTGATTTCAAAAGTAACTTTTTAGTTACTTTCAGGAGCTGCGAAATGGCAGGAATATCACTTATGCACAGTGCAAAAAAAAAAACAGCTAAACCGTACCCATGACTTGGTAATGTACTCCATAAAAGTTACAGAATGATGTCATCAACATGAACTAATAACTTAATGAGTGAAGTTGAAGCCACATTAAATCAGCAACTTGACATGCCAACATAGTACAGTAAGTAACTAAATGTAAACAGCCACACCATTGTCAGTACACTTCTTTAAAGACGCTTAACTGACAGATAGATTGCGGATAGTGGTCCATGAAGGCAACTGTGCGTAAGTGTACGTAAACGTGAAAGTGAGTGACACAAACATACATACACACACACACACCATTGCTACCACCACAGTAATTTTGATGCAAAGAGCGAGAAAACTTTTTCGCTCCCAGTTTAACCTGCTGTTTAACTACCAAAGCTGTGGGCTATTGACGCGAGGAGCACTTACTACGTGACGTCAGCCGTGGAGCGCGTTCAACCAGCTAGCAGTCCGGACTCCAGACGAAGTTTAAAGTTCTCCCTTTTCATTGTACATATTAATTAAGTTAGTTATTGTAAGTCCTTCATTGAGTCAGTCCTTACCCTCCACAATTCCATTGTAACATGCTGCCAAGTTTGTCTTGAGATTGTTGTCACATCTCTGTCGGGCCAATTATACATTATTCGTGCACTCACAATCGCCACTCTGCACTACTTGCATATCGATTGTTGATCAATACTGGTATTGATCAAGTATCTGCACCATTTGCACAATTCACACTGTTCCAGATTATTTCACTACTAGTCACTTTAAACTGCATACATTTCTTGAAGTCTCTGTGCCATTTGCACAATGGTCACTGTAGCAGACTATTGTTCTATTAGTCATTTCAAACTGCTCTAAATTGCTAGAGGACTCTGCATCATTTGTACAATTGTCAAAAAAATAAATCTATCGGCTAACCTTTTATTGCTCAGTGACTGTTTTTATGTCTCAAAAGTATTCTCTGTTAATTGGCGGTCTATTGTCATACGAGAGCGGCTTCACCTACTGGAAACAAATTCCTTGTCGTTTTGATATACTTGGCAAATAAATATGATTCTGATTCTGAGAAGGCATCTATGTCAAACTAGATGAACAGAGGAGTAGGTTTTATGCATTACCTATCGTTTGCCGATAACAATATCCTGACATCTTTCCTCCGAAAGATCACCTCATTCAGTGGGACGAGTGGGCCTGATGAGCTGTTTTGCAACAAAATGAGTGAAAAACTGATTGCTATACAGGACGGTTGTTTCACTAACCACATCGGGCAACACAACAACACCTTATTATTGACCATCCCCAGGGAACAAAGGGATTCCACACCTGACATTTAAAACTGCAGCTTTTAGGATTAAAGGTTAAATGTCTTCAACAAAAAAGAATAGTTCAGTTGCCTTGATTCAACCTTTTCTTATTACATGAGATTCAACCTTTTCTTATTACTGTTCACATGAGTAGCATACAGCCTGAATTCTATGTTGGGCTTGTTGTATTCATCTGACTTTCCGAGTTGAAGCTTCGACTTTAGAGGCGTTCTGACTCAAACAATTCTGACTCGGATCAGAGTCATTATGAATCTTTTGCGAAGCTGATGTTAGCTATGCCAGTTAGCCAGGTTATTTGCCTCTGTAGCAAACCTACAGTATTTATGTACCAATTCTAAACACACTAACTAAACTCTTGTAGCCAGGGTCTGAAGTTACACTCGCCAGGTGCCAAATGTGAGTAAATTTACCCTTTGTTGTATACATCTCTGAGGGCTATCTGCCACATGGCGAGTAAATGTTTGTACCATATTAGTTATGTTTTTTTAGTCTTCATTTTGGTGGATTTCTCCATTGTCCCTTTGCTGTCTGCACTTAGTCCCTTCCAAAAGTATTGGAACGGCAAGGTCAATTCCTTTCTTTTTGTTGTATACTGAAGACGTTTGGGTTTCAGATCAAAAGAAAAGTGAAGAATTCCAGCTTTTATTTCATGGTATTTACATCTAGATGTGTTGAATAACTCAGGACACAGCACCTTTTGTTTGAAGCCACCCACTTTTCAAGTGAGCAAAAGTATTGGAACAGACATTATTCAAATTAAATTGTGAATAACATTACAATAACATTGAATAATAATTCACCAGTAAGCGGGGATAAACCACAGATAAGCTGCTTCGGGGTTGGTCCCCCCCCCCCCCCAAAAAAAAAGAAAAAACAAAAGAAAAACATTCAAAAATTGGAAAAAAAAAAAGATTTATTTACATTTATTGTGTTGCGAGCCAAAGTCATGTCATTAGGCTCTATATTGATGAGGTTATAATTAAATGGTAGCTGTTTGTGAAATTTAATGATACCATATTATAGAAATAGTGTGTAAAATGATTTAATATTTTGGCCGGTAAAAAATATGTTTAGCCAGTGGATTTTTTTTTTTCGGCCAACTTGGCTGGTGAGTCAAAAGGTTAATTTTGGACACTGCTTGTAGCTGTTTGCAAACTTTTATTTAAAAAAACAACAACAAATAAACAAAAAAAAGAAGAAATAAAAAAACTGTGACTTTTCTAAACCGGGATATACATTGAAACCAGTCACTGGCCCATGCCTAAGTCCATGTGTCATTTATTTCATGTTGAAATGTCCAAATGTAGCAGAGTTACGTGCATGAAAATTACAGTATATCCATATTGGGTTTTTTTTCCACAAAGTTATCAGATGACAAGATCATGGCTAATGCTTGGATTTGTTTTGTAGTCCATGAGCCAAAGTGGATACCACTGCCGACTTTGTGGGAAAATTCCAGTTGTGATTATTTTGTACCTATACATCCCTAGTTTGTTTTGATCTGTTTGACCTCTCAGACTGTTAGCATTCTAGTGGTTATCACCTCATTAAGTAAACCACCCTCTTACCAAACTGCATTTCATTTTTTCCTTTGTGGTGCATATCCTGGTTTAGGCTCACGGTCAAGACACTTATTGTTTTCTAATATTGTGTTTGGTCATCATTTTAAAGGGCATATTCTGAGCTTTCATTTAAGCCCACCTGGGAATCTCTCTCTCAATATATAGGTCACTGAAGTGTTTCAAACAGTTAACCTGAAGTAATTAAGTTGTGGCATCAAGGAACTGTAGCGAATACGCCCTATGGCACAGTTGTCAACAGTTTGTGCGTATATTAGTTTGGGATAAAACTTAATTTATTTAAATAAATTCATCGAAGGTGTATGCCTTCAATTCACCTCCTGAAGAAGCCTATACGGGCGAAACGTTGAGGACTGAAACTTGTTCTGAACAAAAACAATTGTTTCCCCCCTAAAAACTTTATCTTTTAAAAAAAAAACAAAAAAAAACTACTTACTCCTTGAGACTCCTTTTTTTTCTTCCTTTAATTGGTTTGGAAGGTACTCGTGGCGTCTGAGGGTCCTGCCACTGCCTGTATAAAGGAAATCCCTATTTCTAGCAAGTACAACCTTGGGCGAAGTAGGTGCTCCTACACGTTTTTGGACTCCCCGGGTGAGTTCTAAAACCCCTTTTTGTTGCCATGAATCTACCTTGGGCAAGGATGAACTTTATTGAATAGAACTTTCAAGGGATGCTTTTTGAGCCTAGGGTGATTTTAGGAGCCTTGGAGTTAGTGAGAGTCTATGACTGAAAAGATTAAAAGAGCTCGTTTATCCGACTCCTTAGGGAAATATTTTGTATAAAGCAGACTATTGGTGATGTGGCCGTGAGGCCGACAACAACAAAAATTCAGCTTTTTTTTATTGGGTTTTATAAATACCCCTTTTCACCACCAGAGGAAGGTATTGTATCATTTGGCTTAGTGCACTGTAAATGCTGCACCAGTCCCGGAAATTGATTCCCATTTTTTTTTTTTTTCTTGGGATATCTTGGGCTTGTGCAGGGTCAAGAGGTTTTTTAAGAAAATCTTATCTTTATTCCTTCAGTGAGTTCAAAAGGAAAAATAACCTTGTGTTTTTTGGGGGGAGGGGTCTTTAGGGTAGCGGGGCAGTGGACGACTAGAGCGTCTGCCTCACAGTTCACAGTTCCTGGCCCCGCCTGTGTGGAGTTTGCATGTTCTCTCCGTGCCTGCGTGGGTTTTCTCCGGGCACTCCGGTTTCCTCCCACATCCCAAAAACATGCATGGTAGGTTAATTGAAGTCTCTAAATTGCCCCTAGGTGTGAATGTGAGTGTGAATGGTTGTTTGTTTATGTGTGCCCTGCGATTGGCTGGCAACCAGTTCAGGGTTTGCCCTGCTTACTGCCCGATGATAGCTGGGATAGGCTCCAGCACGCCCGCGACCCTAGTGAGGAGAAGCGGCTCAGAAAACGGATGGATGGATAGATGGATCTTTATGGTGGCATTTCGGTTACTTACCCTCTTTTTAGGTCTATCATTTGATTGGACCTATGGTCAGTAATAGTTGGGTCCTCGGGCTTGCTGGTTTTGGTGAGTGCTCCATTAAGGACCAATTTATTTGAAAAAAATATATATATATATACTTTGGTGTCCTTTATAGAGTGAGCTGTTTATATAATTCTCTTGTATTTTTTTAAGAAGCAGGTTCATTGGAGAGAAGAATCCAACGCTTGTATCCCATCGGTGGGCTAAAATGAGGCGGTTTCAGGCCCGGCCACTCCAGATGAACATTGGATAGGCTTAGTCTTGACTGGGGGGGGTCCTCCTTTCGGTGGTCCTATTACAGCATTGAGTACGATTTCCTCTGCATCCTGGAATATAAAACAAAATGACTTAAATTTAACTAAAAGATATTTTAAAATATTACGGGCAGTTCATCACTCTGAGATTGTTATGACAGCACTTGAGAATGAGGTCTTTCCAAGAGGCATGTGGAATAAGGTGAAGAAATTAGCATTATTTATTAAACCGGCTTCTCCAAACTCTGACACTGTTTTGGCCATTGAAAATAATACAAATGAATGGATGAAAAATAATTTTATCATCATGGGGGATCATTATGATGTGGTCAATTCAAATAATTTAGAGTCACTCTCAACTTTCCAATCGGAGGCTTACAATAGAGCCCTGAGTTGGGCTAAAACAAGATTTGGCCACAAGCTTACGGAATCTTCGTTAGTTACGTTCAGAGCTATGATAGAAAGGGAAAGGAGCACGGGTAGTGATACTGCCCTTAAGATGGAGGCCTTTCCAGCTCTCCCTCCAACGTCTTGTAGCATGTCAGTTCCTGGGCGTCAGAAGGGACAAGACATGGCCGGTAAAAAGCCATGTCTTCCTCCTTGCCCGAAGAGAGGTCCGCATTTAAAAAATACCTTGGATTTAGAAAAGAGGGAACAAGCATTGGAAATAGAAGATCTTTTGGCTCATTTGGACTTGGAACGTACATTGATTACTAATCAGGAAATACGGACTTTACCACAGACAAACTCCAAACTTTCGGCAGCAGGGACAACTAAAACTATTGTTGAAGCAGTAATAGAAAACATACCTGCAAATCGGGATGTATGTACATTAAATACTTACCAGCAATTGTCACATGAATTATCGGCAACTCCGAAGCCCCAGAGGTTGTCTAGGGCTAAAATAATAATAGAAAAAGTGGATCTGGAAAAAAAAAAAAGATGATAAATACTACAATACCTTCCTTGGAAGGAGGAATAAGATCGCTACCGAGCTCCCCAAAGGAAAAAGTGAGGGAACGTCTTAATTTTCAATCGATTCTGGTCTCAAATCCTAATCTGAGACAAGAACCATCAATTTCAGTATCCAAAATTAATAGGTAAAATTGGACCAAAAAAATGAGACATCTGTGGAGTATAAAGGGGAACATTTGCTGCCCCCAAAAATATTAACGAGTAATGTAGCAATTTTGTATGCAGATGATGACATTTTACCTGCGTCTGTTCAAATCTCAGATTTAGCACGACAGGGAGTCCCACGTGAGGTGGAGCCACATTCTCCAGGCATCTCTGGGAAGCTTTTATTTTGAAGGTGGCTTTTTCCGTAATGCCTATGGTGAGGTATATTACTGATTTAAAGCAAAACAAAAAACATTTAACTAATAAGCACATGCTCTATTTATTAGGTCCGGATGAACCACGATCTAGATTATTTTGTTTACTAGGTAAAATACATAAAGATCCTACCTCTTGGACAGTTCTTTTTAAAGTATCAACTGGTCGTCCTATAGTTAGTGACTGCGGTTCCGAATCATATCGAATTGCAGAATATATTGCCCGTTACATTAATCCTTTAGGACAACTACATCCGAGCAATATTAAGGACACATGAATTTGTGGAAAAGCTGAGAAACTTAATTGTGACTAGGGACACTTTTCTTTTTTCAATCGACATAGATTCTTTATATACTAATATTGATACAGAATTGGGATTACAGGCTGTGAGGAAAGCACTACAAAACTCCCCTCAAGCACAGCGTCCAGATGAAGAACTTTTACAACTACTGGAAATCACTTTGACCAAAAATTATTTAGAATTTAATGGTAAACATCATCTTCAAGTTTGCGGTTGTACGATGGGAGGGAAGTATTCTCCTTCTTATGCTGATATATATTTAGCTGATTCGGAACAAACAGCCTTTCTAAAATGCCATCAACTACCCCTTTTATATTTACGTTATTTGGATGACATTTTTGGCCTTTGGAGTACAACCCCAATTCCAATGAAGTTGGGACGTTGTGTTAAACATAAATAAAAACAGAATACAATGATTTGCAAATCATGTTCAACCTATATTTAATTGAATACACTACAAAGACAAGATAGCTAATGTTCAAACTGATAAACTTAATTGTATTCAGCAAATAATCATTAACTTAGAATTGTATGGCTGCAACACGTTCCAAAAAAGCTGGGACAGGTGGCAAAAAAGACTGAGAAAGTTGAGGAATGCTCATCAAACACCTGTTTGGAACTTTCCACAGGTGAACAAGCTCATTGGGAACAGGTGGGTGCCATGATTGGGTAGAAAAGGCGCTTCCCTGAATTGCTCTGTCATTCACAAGCAAAGATGGGGCGAGGTTCACCTCTTTTTGAACAAGTGTGTGAGAAAATAGTCCAACAGTTTAAGGACAATGTTCCTCAACGTACATTTGCAAGGAATTTAGGGATTTCATCATCTACGCTCCATAATATCATCAAAAGGTTCAGAGAATCTGGAGAAATCACTGCATGTAAGCGGCAAGGCCGAAAACCAACGTTGAATGCCCATGACCTTCGATCCCTCAGGCAGCACTGCATCAAAAACCGACATCAATGTGTAAAGGATATCACCACATGGGCTGAGGAACACTTCAGAAAACCAATGTCAGTAAATACAGTTTGGCGCTACACTGGTAAGTGCAACTTGAAACTCTACTATGCAAAGCAAACGCCATTTATCAACAACACCCAGAAACGCCGCTGGCTTCTCTGGGCCTGAGCTCATCTAAGATGGACTGACGCAAAGTGGGAAAGTGTTATGTGGTCCGACTCGTCCACATTTCAAATTGTTTTTGGAAATTGTAGATGTCGTGTCCTCCGGGCCAAAGAGGAAAAGAACCATCCGGACTGTTATGGACGCAAGGTTCAAAAGCTAGCATCTGTGATGGTACGGGGTTGTGTTAGTGCCAATGGCATGGGTAACTTACACATCTGTGAAGGCACCATTAATGCTGAAAGGTACATACAGGTTTTGGAGAAACATATGCTGCCATCCAAGCAATGTCTTTTTCATGGACGTCCCTGCTTATTTCAGCAAGACAATGGCAAATCCAATTCTGCACGTGTTAAAACAGCGTGGCTTTGTAGTAAAAGAGCTTGGGTACTAGACTGGCCTGCCTGCAGTCCAGACCTGTCCCCCATTGAAAATGTGTGGTGCATTATGAAGCGTAAACTACGACAACGGAGACCCGGGATTGTTGAAGAGCTGAAGCTGTACATCAAGCAAGAATGGGAAAGAATTCCATCTACAAAGCTTCAACAATTAGTGTCCTCAGTTCCCAAACGTTTATTGAATGAGAAAAGGTGATGTAACACAGTGGTAAGCATGACCCTGTCCCAGCTTTTTTGCTAAAAACAATCAAGTTTATCAGTTTGCACATAAAATATCTTGTCTTTGTAGTGTATTCAATTAAATATAGGTCGAACATGATTTGAAAATCATTGTATTGTTTTTATTTATGTTTAACACAACGTCCCACTTTCATTGGAATTGGGGTTGTAGTTCAACAGCTGATTTTCAAGATTTTTTACAAACGTTGAATTCCCATCATCTGAAAATCCAATTGAAACATAATATACAACGGGAAAGCATAGAATTCTTCGACACCACTGTGTGTTTTGTGGATAAGGAACAGGATATTAATTATAAAACTTTGGCGACTAAGGTGTATTCTAAAGAAACTGATAGACATGCTCTATGTAAAATGAGTTCCACAGCATTCTTTCAAAGGTATTGTTAAATCTCAATTACTTCGTTTTAACAGAATTTTTAGCTATTCTGAGGATGCAGAGTTAGCTACGAGGACCCTTTTTAGAGCTTTGAGACCGAGGTGGTATTTGAAGCGTTTTCTTCGCAAGATTAAAGCAGATGTTTCACTCTTGTTCCAAAGGAAGGAGATCTACAAGAAGAGGAGTGAGGATTCCCCACTGATTCCAGTGGTCAAACATATTCACGACATTTGAATAAATTAAATCTAGACTTGAAACATAATTTTAAATGGACGAAAGACAGATGTGATCCATTGAAAAGATTTAAAACGATAACTGCTTTTCGAAGAAATTTCAACTTGGAGGACCTGTTGGTTCATACGGCTTTAGATCACTGTAAAAATAAGGAACGTAAGGATGCAGCTTTTTTGGGGGCGCTCACCTTTCATTTTCAACAGGGTCACGGGCCAGGGCCAACTGATACGTCAACAGCTGGGTCCTGGGACTATGAATGTGGTATATGCCATCCAATGTAAAACATTTAATAAAATTGATATAGGTGAGACGGGAAGACCTTTGAAAATAAGAATTTTGGAATATAAGTATTATATTAGATAACAGAGCTGCACTACAGTGCTATATTGTCATTTTTGTGTGTGTGGAATATGGAATTTAGGATAGGGGTTTGGAAAGCAAGGTCAATTGGACTAGACACAAAAGACATAGAGTCGAACGAATTTGTATCCAGAAGTTGGGCACTATTGACCTGGATGGACTCAACGAGAAATACTAACGGAGGAGATGGTCTTGGGGATGGGCTTATGGGGAGTGGGTAGAAGTTCTATGCATTTTATATGGAAATGGAATTTGGAACGTGGAGTTGAATTGGAAATGTAAATACATTTATGTAAATAAATAGTGGTCAGTAGACTCATTTGAATGACTAATCGTTTTGATATGTATGCGTAATGTTGGTGTTTGTTGGAGCACAATGTGCATGATTTTGAATTGTAATACTTATTCTTTTATGGAAGATTACGATGTCATTCACCCGAGTGTTATGGATCATTATAAAAATCGGATAGGTCTCAATTGACATAAAGTTGAGGAATTTTAAGGTTCCCCCCCACCCACCCCCCCCCCCCTCCTACTGGGCAAGTTCTCCAACAAACACGCCGGGTTCCCTCTCGTACTCGTCGGAGTCAGTCTCGTTGCTGGGGGTCTGTTCAGCAATGATGCCGGCTTTTGTGAAAGCTCGGACAACAGTCAAAGCAGATAGCTTAGCCCAGGCATACACAATCCATTCACATATGGTGGTGTAACTCGCCCAAGCGTTGCCTCCCCAGTCTTAGTTGCACTTGTTTTTTCACATCGGCTGTGAGATGGGCGCGCATGGAGTCACAGATCAACAGGGATCGTGACGCGTGGAAAAAACCATCCGGTCTCTTTACGTACACCTCACTCAGCCACTCTCTCATTTTCTCCTCGTCCATCCAGCCCTTTTGATTGGCCTTAACGATGATTTCGGCTGGAAACTTTTCTTTCGGCAGCGTCGTCTTCTTAAAAATCACCATAGGTGGCAGTTTCTGTCCCTTACCATGGCAACCAAACACAACAGTAAAAGCTGACTTCTCGTGCCCTGTTGTGCGTATCGCCACTGTGGTGGTCCCCTTCTCTACAGAGTGGTTCACCGGGATGTCGAAAGTGAGCGAAAGTGAGCGGCACCTCGCCCATGTTGGTGATGTAGTTGGGTTGGATGTGTTTGTCGGCAATCTTTTTACTGTAGTAGGAGCGGAAGGTGGCCATCTTTTCCTTGTAATCCGCCGGAAGTTGCTCCGCCACGGTAATCCTTGCCCGGATGGATAGATGGCGCCGTTTCATAAAACGAAAGCACCGAGACGGACCTCCTTGAAAATGTTCGATTTTGATTTCTTCTGCAAGCGTTATTGGCCTCAGTCGAATGGTGACTGTAGAGATGCTTCTTCTTTGCTCATTAATCCATTGCTCAAGTTGGTCTTCCAACTCGGGCCACCTTGCCTTGTTTCCGCGGAAACTCAGCTTCGTCTTCTTGACTTGGCGAAGTTCGTTTTCCCGGTTCCTCCACTTGTGAACCATGGATTCGTTGATCTTGAATTCTCTCGCGGCTGCTCAATTCCCACGTTCCTCTGCGTAACTGACAGCTTGCAGTTTAAACTGTGCTTCGTAAGCGTGTCTCTTTGTAGGTGCCATTTTCAGGGGTCCTTAGCCAAACCAATGTTTTGCACAATGCACACCCCGGCGCGATATACCTACTGGGGGCGTGCCTTTAGCGTCCTCCTTCACGCGCACCCTTCCCCCTTTAACGTCCGCCTTTCCTCTATATAAGCAGCCTGTCGGCAGGAAATGCTCCCAGTGCGTCAAGCGGAGCACTCATCAAAGTTAAACATTTACAGATTTTGGAACACACATAAGGCGCGCCGCATTATAAGGTGCCCTGTCCATTTTGGAGAAAATGTAAGACTTTTAAGTGACCCTTATGGTCGTGAAAATACGGTAAATTGTTTTTACAGTTCCATTAATATGTATGCATATTGATTATCTTTGTTTTAAAGACATATGCATGGGAATTGAAGTGGATATGTGTTCCTGGGGTTGGGGAGATTGCTTCCGGAGATGAAGAGGTGACTTGGCATAGGTGTGTGATGTGTGGTGTTTCTATAAAAGTATATAAAAATTAAAAAAAATATTTTTTTACTAACCAATGTTATTTGCTAACCTTGGATAAACGTGTTACTTATTTTTGAATTTATCTCTGTGACCGTTGAGAATGATGTGTGTCCCCCTCATCTCTGCATTGTCCCCCCGCTCGGGATTATTGCATGGATTTATTGGATATTGTGGCTATATTTTGGTTCTAGTCCTAACCTTAGAACGACTTTAACCTGAACCTAGTTGCTACTTGGGATGTGTTTCCTTTTTATGATCCTGGCCTTAACCTTAGAAGTACTCTAACCTGAACCTAGTTGCTACTTGGGATGTGTTTCCTTTTTTATGGTCCTAGCCCTAACCTTAGAACTACTCTAACCTTAACGTTGGAGGCAATAATTTAACCCTAACCTTAACCTATTCGGGATGAATATTATATAGTATAGTGGTACATACTTTACCCTAATTTTATCCAACTTCTGTTGGATGTTTCTTCTCCATAGCCCTAATCTTTACCTATTTTTTATAGACATACACACTGTATTGGTATATATATTTTATGCTATCCTTAACCTAGTGGCTACCTGGGATACATTTCCCTTTTATAGCCCTAACCGTAGAACAAGGAGCATGGCCTTTTTTTTTTTCCCCCATCCTGACCTTAATTTTAAAGTTCGATGGATGGAGGAAAATGTATACAAGAGCTGGTTGGGAAAGAACGCTGTTTTGGCCGTGAGCCCGTGACCCGCTGCTGCACTCTGCTGATCGTTTTTTGTATTGCGTACCTCCTTACAAAGTTGAAATATCCTGTGTGTTTTTGGATGAGGCGGTATTGTTGCAAATATGCGGCTGCCCGTATGGACGTATATGTGTATACACAAGGAGGTTTTGGAATGTTTGAGAGCTCCCCTCCACATTAAATACATAAGTATTTACCCATATAGTAAAATGAAAGTATTGATGGGTTTAAATGTTTAGCAAAAGTTTCCTAAAACTAAAATGGAGAAAGGAATCGCATGTGTTACTTGTGCCTGTGCATGGGATGCTTCTGACATCCCCTCTTCCTTAACCTATCTATGCCAGCGACTTCTAGTGACCAGCTAAACAATTAAATTGATCTTCCATTAGATAGGGTTAGGGTACAATAAACCTATTGTACTCTAACAATAAACCTATTGTACCCGGCAAGTGGGGTGAGCACGTGAAAATGTGCTTGTTTGCCTATTCACTTGAGTTGGGAAATTTGAACTACAAGCCACAAATTGCATAGTGACAGCCAATCAGTTTCGAGAATGGTGAGCAAAAGGCCAGCCTGGGGGAACTGGACTTCCTGTTGGCCGCCGTTGCTGCTCAAAACACACCGTTGCTAGCTGAGAAAGTCGCACGGGGGGCTCGAAAGGGGAGTAGAACTAATAAGATAAAAATAAAATCAAAGGAAATCAGCATTTGTGCTGGCCATGGCCGCGCTCAGTGCACTTTTGCTGGCCGTGAGAGTCGTGGGGCGGTGGGGCTGGAAAGGACTGTCGAACTAGAAAGGTGGGGGTGAATCAGAGGAACCAGCTGGGGGGGGCAGTCATGCAGTTTTCTTAAGATGGTGGTTTACTTCCTGAGGTGATAACCACCAGAAAGCTACCAGTCTGATAGGTGAATCATATCAAAACATAAACAAGGAATTTATAGGTATAAATCAAACACCTAGAACTTGCCCACCCAGATGGTACTGGTATTTCATATTTTGGTTCTTGGCCTGTAGACATTTGCCCTATAGATTGAAATGATTGCAGTTGATTTTTAATCAGTCATTTTAATTTCCAGACTCGCCTGAGAACAATGATGCCAGCATTAAGAAGATTGCCAAGGAGGTCTTGGAGAATAGGTCATATATCTGCTCTCATCCTCTTGAAAGGACATACTGAGTTCTCCCATGTGCATCCACTACTGTTTGATGTTTCAATGTACTATTGCTTGAGTGCAAATTTGGTCCATCTCTTTACAGAGGAAAAGATAGATTGTGGTAATTGCTGCCTTTATGCTTTACATCACAAAGTAAAATTTGTTCTTTTTTTTCATGGAACTGATATCATCTTGAGTGCTTGTTAATTTGAGCTTGTGTTAAATGTAAAATGAGAAAAAAAATGAAATAAAGAAGATGGAGGTAAGATAATAAAGTCAGGGTTTTGATCACATTAATGAGCCGTTATGTAAACTAAGTGGTCCTATGACCATTGTAACTGCAAACTGAAGAATGTGTTGCTTTTTCCTGCTCATTTATCCAACAATGTTGGTTAGAAGATTATTCATGGTCCAAGTTTGAGGCACATCCCCAAAGCACAGATGGTATCATTCTTTTGGAATGCAAAAAAGAGACAGTCATTAGGGTGCCTGGCAGATCCCAAAAGAATGATACCTTCCATGGTTTTGGGGTGTGACTCCAATTTTGAGCACACTGTAAATATTTGAGTTTCTCCACACCAACCCAGGCAAGTGCTGTCCTAAGACCTGGTACAAACAAAGTTTTTTCCACTCTCAAAATGTTATTTTTTTTTAATCTCCTACAGGCCCCGCACACAATGGGGGGGAAAAAAAATAAAAAATCAGGCATTCAACAATTTTGGTCGTCATGTGTTTGGTGTGTGCCGAGAATCTCAACAGAGCAGACCACACACATAAAGATTCTATTGCACCAACGATCTCCAAGTCTCACGTGATCACACGTAATCTCACAAAACCAAAGAAGAAGAAACACTTCCGGATACGCGCAGATGTTTCCCATGTGTTCCTGAAGGCTGCCGGTGTCGAGAGCCTTGTAAAATGCTGATGTTCTCAAAAAATGACTTGCTTTGGAAAATACTTCTTGTTGTTTGAGAAACCCACTTTTATATGTCACCATTGTCTACGTCAGGACTCGGGTGAAGTCGGCATTCCCCACACATGAAGCGTTTTGGTCGGAAATATTGAATATGTTCATTATTTAAGCTTGTCGGCCCTGACCAGTTTCAGACCCTAAAATTGAGATGACTCCACTCTTAGTACACATTAGACCTAAGGACAATCAAATTGGATTATTCTATAAGAATTAAGATTGTCTGGCATTGGACGTTCTTGTTCGGGAAGGGGCAGAATCGGCACAAAAACAAGCCAATCGTCTTTATACTTTAGAAAGGCAGATCAGTCCAGTTGCGATTGATTTAGTGCCCTGAGAATGAACCTGGATGAATGAGAACATTCACGGCCTTAATTCGGTTGATAAATATTATTGGAATGTCGGGTGTGAATCGCTGTTTTGAGCTCAACCTTAAACCTCAATTGGTTTAAGGTCAAAACTCTGACTGGCCAACTCCAGAACTCTTCTGTTGAAGGGTTAGGTGAGGGGAACCGTACCCTCCCTCTCCCAGTATAGGGGAAATAATTCCCCTTCCGGGATCGGGGGGGAGATGCACGGTCCATCCCCCTGCGCCATCTCCCGTCTCCATTTCCCCATTCCTGGCGGCGTGCCTGCTGGCCCCGCCGGTCATAGTGGACCACTTTCCACTCTACACCAGTCATCTTTGTTTTAATTTTCTTTTTTATATTTCCAAATGAATTCTATCGAGTCGCCTTTATTTATGTAATATTTTTTTGTTTTCGATGTGCTCTTTATTAATAGGTATGAATTTGTAATATATTTCTAATCATAACAACAAAAACCCCCAAAAAAACAAAATCCCCCCAAAAAACTTTTTTTGTCGACCAAACGGTGTGCCTCGACAACGTTTCGGCTCTAAGGAGCCTTCCTCAGGTCTTGGCACACTGAATTCAATAAATGCACTGTACAAATAAGTGATGTTAACTGTCCAAACTCCAATGCAGCCCTATGGGTGGCACAAGTCAGTGCAAACTGTAGGCCGGTCCCAAGCCCGGATAAATGCAGAGGGTTGTGTCAGGAAGGGCATCCGGCTTAAAACCTTGCCAAACAAATATGAGCGTTCATCCAAAGAATTCCATACCGGATCGGTCGTGGCCCGGGTTAACAACGTCCGCCACCGGCGCCGTTAACCTGCGGGGCGCCGTTGGAAATTCAGCTACTGTGGGTCGAAGTCAAAGAAGAAGAAGAAGAAGAGGTGGAAAGCGGGATCTTCGGCAGAAAGAGAAGAGGAAAACACAGAGCCTAGAACTGAATGTGGGGACTTTGAATGTTGGGACTATGACAGGAAAATCTCGGGAGTTGGTTGACATGATGATTAGGAGAAAGGTTGATATATTGTGTGACCAGGAGACCAGGTGGAAAGGCAGTAAGGCTAGAAGTTTAGGGGCAGGGTTTAAATTATTTTACCATGTTGTAGATGGGAAGAGAAATGGAGTCGGGGTTATTTTAAAAGAAGAGTTGGCTAAGAATGTCTTGGAGGTGAAAAGAGTATCAGATCCAGTGATGAGGCTGAAAGTTGAAATTGAGGGTGTTATGTGTAATGTGATTAGTGGCTATGCCCCACAGGTAGGATGTGACCTAGAGGTGAAAGAGAAATTCTGGAAGGAGCTAGATGAAGTAGTTCTGAGCATCCCAGACAGAGAGAGAGTCGTAATTGGTGCAGATTGTAATGGACATGTTGGTGAAGGAAAAAGAGGTGATGAAGAAGTGATGGGTAAGTACGGCATCCAGGAAAGGAACTTGGAGGGACAGATGGTGGTAGACTTTGCAACAAGGATGCAAATGGCTGCAGTGAACACTTTTTTCCAGAAGAGGCACGAACATAGGATGACCTACAAGAGGTCGGAGGTAGAAGCACACAGGTGGATTACATCTTGTGCAGATGATGTAATCTGAAGGAGGTTACCAACTGTAAGGTAGTGGTAGGGGAGAGTGTGGCTAGACAGCATAGGATGGTGGTGTGTAAGATGACTGGTGGTGGGGAGGAAAATTAGGAAGACAAAGGCAGAGAAGAGAACCATGTGGTGGAAGCTGAGACAGGACGAGTGTTGTGCAGCTTTTCGGGAAGAGGTGAGACAGGCTCTCGGTGGACGGGAGGAGCTTCCAGAAGACTGGACCATTGCCGCCAAGGTGATCAGAGAGGCAGGCAGGAGAGTACTTGGTGTATCTTCTGGCAGGAAAGGAGAGAAGGAGACTTGGTGGTAGAACCTCACAATACAGGAAATCATACAAGGAAAAAGGTTGGCTAAGAAGAAGTGGGACACTGAAAGGACCAAGGAGAGGCGAAAGGAATACATTGCGATGCGACATAGGACAAAGGTGGAGGTGGCAAAGGCCAAACGAGGCATATGATGACATGTATGGCAGGTTGGACACTAAAGAAGGAGAAAAGGATCTATACAGGCTGGCCAGACAGAGAGATAGAGATGGGAAGGATGTGCAGCAGGTTAGGGTGATTAAGGATAGAGATGGAAATATGTTGACTGGTGCCAGCAGTGTGCTAGCTAGCTGGAAAGAATACTTCGAGGAGTTGATGAATGAGGAAAATGATAGCGAAGGGAGAGTCGAAGAGGCAAGTGTGGTGGACCAGGAAGTGGCAATGATTAGTAAGGGGGAAGTTAGAAAGGCATTAAAGAGGATGAAAAATGGAAAGGCAGTTGGTCCTGATGACATTCCTGTGGAGTTATGGAAGCATCTAGGAGAGGTGGCTGTGGAGTTTTTGACCAGCTTGTTCAATAGAATTCTAGTGAGTGAGAAGATGCCTGAGGAATGGAGGAAAAGTGTACTGGTGCCCATTTTTAAGAACAAAGGTGATGTGCAGAGCTGTGGCAACTATAGAGGAATAAAGTTGATGAGCCACACAATGAAGTTATGGGAAAGAGTAGAAGAAGAAGAAGAACAAGAAGAAGAATCATCTTTTATTGTCATGAACATGCATGCATGCACACGAAATTTGTTCTCTGCATTTAACCCATCACAGTGAACACATACACATGTTAGTGGAACACACTGGAGCAGGGGGCAGCTGAAGCGCCCGGGGAGCATTTCGGGGTATCAGTGTCTTGCTCAAGGACACCACAGCCGTGAGTCCTTGTCTAGTAGAGGCTAGACTCAGGACAGAAGTGAGTATTTGCCAGCAACAGTATGGTTTCATGCCTAGAAAGAGTACCACAGATGCATTATTTGAATGAGGATGTTGATGGAAAAGTACAGAGAAGGTCAGAAGGAGCTAGATTGTGTCTTTGTAGATCTAGAGAAAGCCTATGACAGAGTACCCAGAGAGGAAGTCTGGAGTGGCAGAGAAGTATGTTAGAATAATACAGGACATGTACGAGGGCAGCAGAACAGCGGTGAGGTGTGCTGTAGGTGTGACAGAAGAATTTAAGGTGGACGTGGGATTGCATCAGGGATCAGCCCTGAACCCCTTCCTTTTTGCAGTGGTGATGGATAGGCTGACAGATGAGGTTAGACTGGAATCCCCGTGGACCATGATGTTTGCAGATGACATTGTGATCTGCAGTGAAAGCAGGGAGCAGCTGGAGGAACAGTTAGAAAGATGGAGGCATGCACTGAAAAGAAGAGGAATAAAGATTAGCCGAAGTAAAACAGAATATATGTGGATGAATGAGAGGGGTGGTGGGGGAAGAGTGAGGCTACAGGGAGAAGAGAGCAAGGGTGGAGGACTTTAAATACTTGGGGTCAACCGTCCAGAGCAATGGTGAGTGTGGTCAGGAAGTGAAGAAACGGGTCCAAGCAGGTTGGAACAGGTGGAGGAAGGTGTCAGCTGTGTTATGTGACAGAAGAGTATCTACTAGGATGAAGGGCAAAGTTTATAAAACAGTGGTGAGGCCAGCCATGATGTACGGATTAGAGACAGTGGCACTGAAGAGACAACAGGAAGCAGAGCTGGATGTGGCGGAAATGAAGATGTTGAGGTTCGCTCTTGGAGTGACCAGGTTGGATAAAATTAGAAATGAGCTCATCAGAGGGACAGCCAAGGTTCGATGTTTTGGAGACAAAGTTAGAGAGAGCAGACTTCAATGGTTTGGACACGTCCAGATGAGAAATAGTGAGTATATTGGTAGAAGGATGATGAGGATGGAGCTGCCAGGCAAGAGAGCTAGAGGAAGACCAAAGAGAAGGTTGATGGATGTCGTGAGGGAAGACATGATGGCAGTTGGTGTTCGAGAAGAGGATGCAGGAGATAGGCTTACATGGAAAAGGATGACGTGCTGTGGCGACCCCTAACGGGACAAGCCGAAAGGAAAAGAACTGTCCAAACTCCCAAACCAAACTGAGTCAGTGAAAACGTTCTCTCCTTTTATACCCGCTGTTTTTTTGTCCTATGTTTAAAAAGATATTTTAAAAGAATAATATGTGCAAAGTGCTTGTGTGCGTTGTGCCACACGTGATTGTGTGTGCATTCAGGGGTTGGTGCGTCCCAGTAGTAAAAGCAGCATAAAGCTTAAGATCATGCCCAAGGTGAAGAGGGAGAAGGAAAAGCTCCACAAGCAGAAGTCAAACAGCTCGCTTTCAGGTTGGAACAGTCGATAAAACACACCCAAAGTCATCTCGCAGACAAATTGGAATTTGGACTGTTGTTTTGAGCAGGTTACTTTGCTTCCCTCTCGTGGCCTGGTGAGGTAAAATTTGCAGCTCCATGGCCAGCGACTTGAAACTGCTTTCCTTTTCCCCCCTTTCCATATTGTCCACAAATTTATTCTCCTTTCCTTTTTGAGAGCCTCACCCACCGAAATAGCCTTTGTCCTGAGAACATGCGTGCTTGCACATTGCAGATGTAGGTTGCAACATTAACATAATTAGATGTCAGCGTGCCAGCTCCGATTGTTTTCATCACAAAGTAGCATGCGTAGTGATTTAAAAAAAAAAAAATGAATACCTCTCTTTTACATTTTCAATCCAAAAAGTATTTTATACATGATAATTGGTCCTAAAGTTGTGGCCAGTTGTTAAAGATGTACCGTTTCTAGAAGAACTTTTGTGAATCATTTTTGTGAAGCACGTGTATATAGAGTACATATTGTGGGCATCGGGCCAAATTTGGTCCGTCTATCCATCCATTTTATCCCGGTAAAGGTCGCGGGGCGCTGCGCCGGAGCCAATCCCAGCTGATTTTGGGCGAAAGGCGGACTACGCCCTGAACTGGTCGCCAGTCAGTCGCAGGGCACATATAGACAGGGACAACCATTCGCACTCACATTCACACTGTCACTGAGTGGGAACTGAACCCACTCTGCCCGCACCAAAGTCAGGCGAGTTTACCACTACACCATCAGTGACTTACCCAAATCTGTTCAATTTAATATTTTTTCACCAATTGATACTGTTGTTCAGCACACGGTCTGTTATTCTTACAAATGACTGAGCGTTGTAAATTCCTTGCTCTTTGATGATGCAGCGTTAATAAAGATGTAGTTATTTTGTTTTCCTGAAAAGTAATGGTTTTGCACATGCAAGTATTCCACCCAACGCCAATGATATCCAACCTATAGGATACAGCGTGGTTTTTGTATGAGCGCGCATTTGGAGTTTGTAATCGCTTGTGGTCGTGCCGCTTTAGGAACTGGTGATGTCAATTGTACGACTCCTGAAGCAGAATCGCCAGGCAACTGATGATCTTTTCCAGCCCCTAACCTTGACCTCCACAAGTGATGAGATGCCGTCCTCTTATCTGCCGGCACCCGCTGTCCTGACTGTGGTGTAGGCGGCAAGGATTAGCTGTTTTGCGTTTCCTTCCTGTGCATTATTTTTTTCGAAGCGGTGTCACTTGCATTGCTCCTCCACTGGCCTGCTGTGCTAATGAAAGAGTCTATAATTATGTCATTTTGTCATAAACAGTGTCTACACGTTGCTTGCATGCAGCAGAGTACAGCCATCTTTTAGAAACAACACGATCGAAACTGTCTTCAGACTGAAATGAGACTTTTCGGGGACACCTTGTTTCTACGTCATGCAACCTTCAATGACACCAGAAGCCGATGTGCAGAAATCTTGGACGTTGAACAGAAAAGAAAAAAATTTAATGTATTTGTGTGTTGAGCTGTTAATAATACTACTGATAATGATGTGCACATGCAAGGTGCTCAAGTGGTTTTGACTTTGTTTGGCTTGTCGTGACCTCAACTAAAGGGGTCATGGGGGTGGTTCATGATCAGCTGACTCTAGATGTAATGCACCAATGTGAATGTTTGCTTTGCCAGTAGTTTCCAATTGTTCTTATCGTCTTGCTCTCGTGGGTTTGCTGTCCAATCCCCCACCACCCCCAGGTCCCCCCAACCATCCCCCCCGTGCGTTCATAAACACGATAGGATCAATCAAGAAATCAAGTTGGCCAAATGGGCAAATTCGTCGTTTGCATAAGCATGTTTAGTGTAAGCTGATGCCTGCTGTGAGGGGCATCCTAAATGATAGCGCGTGCAGGAACATGCTTGTTTCCGCTCACGGTCGAGCATTGCCGAGCTCCACTGTAGTCGGGTGCCGTTTCTGCGTCCAGTGTGCGCTGCTGCCTTTTTGCCTTCAAGGCTTTTGTGGTGTTGTGCCAAGTAGAGCGACACACTCCAGTGGTGTGTGCAATGTGGCATTCATTTCAAGTTTACTGTGTCTGGGCTCGCACTTTACAGACTCCTTGATGGGGGAAATGTGCATGTACACGCGCTTACGTCAAATTAAGTGAAGAATATGAATTTTTATTTGTGAACTATTAAATATGCAATGTAAAAATGCACGCCCATTGATGTGATCCATGGCTGTGGCGTTCCTGGTCCTGTGTCCACTGATGCGCTGGGCCAACGTGTTACCATGGTAACCACGTTATCCATTTGAAGTTTAGATCAGATAGTTTTTGTTCGACTACTCTATCTGCTAAGGATAAGATAGGGATAGCTCCGAACCCAGAGCTCTGCAAAATGTATAGACTCCTCTGTCAGGAATAAATTGGTTGGTTTTTAATACATTGTTATGAACGTAGTTCTTTCACGAAAACGAGCATGCTGGGAACCACGAGAGTAATAGGAGATTTTAAACACAGGTTCCTTCAGCACATACCTCAAAGTCTGCTATCTTGATGTAAAGAAAAAACTAAAAATAAAAGAAAAACACCATTGACATGCTAACGTTAGCACCAACTGTCATGGCACTGTGTTTTCAAGTTGTTTTTCTTTGTGTTGCAGTGTCTGGGTGGGCGTGGAGATTGGTGACGCACCTGTCATGCATTGTAATCATCAGCCTTTTTAGGGGGCACCGTGACAGTGTGTGGGCGTCGGAATATTCACTCGTTTTTGCCCTGTGTTTGCCGCCGTTCTGACCGCTGTCCAAATTTAGGCTCAATACGATTATACCACACGGACCGTTTGTCGTGTCTCCCTGCGTTATCTGTTTTTGATTCTCTCTGGTTGTGAGTTCCTTTAGTTTCGTATGTCTCACCATCACATGCTCTTCCATGTTGTGGGGCCGAGCGGCGACCGTCAAAACATTCAATTTCGCTCCAGGAGTAGGCCTTTATTGCCTAAATTGTAACATGAGGACCTCTGTGAATTTGGCCCGACTTTTAGGGTGCTTAATTACGACCTAATGGGCTAAGATGTGAAACAAAAGATCGGTGGGAATCCAGATTTCAGGGGAGGCCTCCCCCGAGTCTCTGGGCGGTTGTGGGGCCGAGCGGCGACCGTCAAAACATTCAGTTTCGCTCCAGGAGTAGGCCTTTATTGCCTAAATTGTAACATGAGGACCTCTGTGAATTTGGCGCGACTTTTAGGGTGCTTAATTTCGAACTAGTGGGCTAAGATTTGAAATCCAGCTTTCAAGGGAGGCCTCTTCCAAGCGTCTCGGAGGTCGTGGGGCCGAACGGCGAGCGTCAAAGCACTCGGTTTCGCTCCAGTAGTAGGCCTTTATTGACTAAATTGTAGCAAGACGACCTATGTGATTTTGGCAGGACATTTTAGAGCTTACTTTTGAGCTAGTGGGCTAAGATTTGAAACAAACGATCGGTGGGAATCCAGCTTTCAGGGGAGGCCTCCCCCGAGTCTCTGGACGGCTGTGGGGCCGAGCGGCGACCGTTAAAGCACTCAGTTTCACTCTAGTACCATGACGACCGATTTGACTTCGGCACGACTTTAGGTCACTTAATTTCAGCCGTGCGGGCTAGGAATTCACACAGACAATCCTTGGGAATCCAGCTTTCAAGGGAGGCCTCTTCCAAGCCTCTCGGAGGTCGTGGGGCCGAACGGCGAGCATCAAAGCACTCGGTTTCGCTCCAGTAGTAGGCCTTTATTGACTAAATTGTAACATGACGACCTATGTGATTTTGCCAGGACTTTTTAGCGCTTACTTTTGAGCTAGTGGGCTAAGATTTGAAACAAACGATCGGTGGGAATCCAGCTTTCAGGGGAGGCCTCTTCCAAGCCTCTCGGAGGTCGTGGGGCCGAACGGCGAGCGTCAAAGCACTCTGTTTCGATCTAGTAGTAGGCCTTTATTGACTAAATTGTAACATGACGACCTATGTGATTTTGGCAGGACATTGTAGCGCTTACTTTTGAGCTAGTGGGCTAAGATTGGAAAGAAACGATCGGTGGGAATCCAGCTTTCATGGGAGGCCTCCCCCGAGTCTCTGGGCGGTTGTGGGGCCGAAAGGCGACCATCCAAACATTCAGTTTCGCTCCAGGAGTAGGCCTTTATTGCCTAAATTGTAACATGAGGACCTCTGTGAATTTGGCGCGACTTTGAGGGTGCTTAATTACGACCTCGTGGGGTAAGATTTGAAACAAACGATCGGTGTGAATCCAGCTTTCAGGGGAGGCCTCTTCCAAGCCTCTCGGAGGTCGTGGGGCCGAACGGCGAGCGTCAAAGCACTCTGTTTCGATCCAGTAGTTGGCCTTTATTGACTAAATTGTAACATGACGACCTATGTGATTTTGGCAGGACATTTTAGCTCTTACTTTTGAGCTAGTGGGCTAAGATTTGAAATAAACGATCGGTGGGAATCCAGCTTTCAGGGGAGGCCTCTTCCAAGCCTCTCGGAGGTCGTGGGGCCGAACGGCAAGCGTCAAAGCACTCTGTTTCGCTCCAGTAGTAGGCCTTTATTGACTAAATTGTAACATGACGACCTATGTGATTTTGGCAGGACTTTTTAGCGCTTACTTTTGAGCTTGTGGGCTAAGATTTGAAACAAACGATCGGTGGGAATCCAGCTTTCAGGGGAGGCCTCCCCCGAGTCTCTGGATGGCTCTGGGGCCGAGCGGCGAGCGTTAAAGCACTCAGTTTCGCTCTAGTACCATGACGACCGATTTGACTTCGGCACGACTTTAGGTCGCTTAATTTCAGCCTTGCGTTCTAGGAATTCATACAGACAATCCTTGGGAATCCAGCTTTCAAGGGAGGCCTCTTCCAAGCCTCTCGGAGGTTGTGGGGCCGCACGGCGAGCGTCAAAGCACTCTGTTTCGCTCCAGTAGTAGGCCTTTATTGACTAAATTGTAACATGACGACCTATGTGATTTTGGCAGGACATTGTAGCGCTTACTTTTGAGCTAGTGGGCTAAGATTTGAAACAAACGATCGGTGGGAATCCAGCTTTCAGGGGAGGCCTCCCCCGAGTCTCTGGACGGCGGCGAGGGTTAAAGCACTCAGTTTCGCTCTAGTACCATGACGACCGATTTGACTTCGGCACGACTTTAGGTCGCTTAATTTCAGCCTAGCGGGCTAGGAATTCATACAAACAATCCTTGGGAATCCAGCTTTCAAGGGAGGCCTCTTCCAAGCCTCTCGGAGGTCGTGGGGCCGAACGGCGAGCGTCAAAGCACTCGGTTTCACTCCAGTAGTAGGCCTTTATTGACTAAATTGTAACATGACGACCTATGTGATTTTGGCAGGAGATTTTAGCGCTTACTTTTGAGCTAGTGGGCTAAGATTTGAAACAAACAATCGGTGGGAATCCAGCTTTCAGGGGAGGCCTCTTCCAAGCCTCTCGGAGGTTGTGGGGCCGAACGGCGAGCGTCAAAGCACTCGGTTTCGCTCCAGTAGTAGGCCTTTATTGACTAAATTGTAACATGACGACCTATGTGATTTTGGCAGGACGTTTTAGCGCTTACTTTTGAGCTAGTGGGCTAAGATTTGGTGGGAATCCAGCTTTCAGGGGAGGCCTCCCCCGAGTCTCTGGACAGCTGTGGGGCCGAGCGGCGAGCGTTAAAGCACTCAGTTTCGCTCCAGTACCATGACGACCTGTATGACTTCGGCACGACTTTCGGTCGCTTAATTTCAGCCCGATTTGGATGGTAGACTTGGGTAAAATAAGTGTGAGGAAAATAACGTGTCTTGTTGCCATAGGTGACTCTAAATCACCTATTTTAAGCAGTTCCCAACAAAATCGTATTCAAATGGTTAGGATGGTTAATTTTGTTCTATAATACAGAAAATAGTGTGTCTTTTTTTCCCCATATGGTGTCCTTAAACACTTCCTTTAAGCAGTCTGTAACAAATTAACTACAGTACTTACATGTACCGGGTTTGTATTTGAATGAGTTTTTTTTTTTTTTTAAAGAGGGGGCCTTAATTTCTGACAACAAAAAAGAATTGCTGATGGCATTTATTTTTTAGTTTATTCACTCAAAACCAGACAACTACCAAACATTTAGTGGAAGGAGGCTTATAATGAGGAAAATAGTTGCTAGGTGACCCTGAATCACCTCATTTCAGCAGTCAGCAGAAACTGTTTGTCCCGAATATACTCGAACCCAAATCATTTGGATGCTGGACTTGGGGCTTACAATGAGGAAAATAGTGTCTCTCTCTCGTTGCCTTGGTGACCCGAAATCACCACAGTTCCGACCGTTGAGATTTGTGTGTGCTGATCTTCTTGGAGAAAACGTTGCCGCACGCTAAGAAAAATGATCAGACAATGTTTATTTCAAGTTCTGGTAGCATATGGGTCATTTACGTGTCATTCGATTTCATAAAGGTAAACACACTTTGCCGCCTTGATTTTAGGTGCATACGTCTCCCATCCTGAAACAGCCAAATCCTTTTTTTCTAAAAGGTATTGATTTAAAATTTCACACCACAATAGTAAAGAAAAAATGCAAAAGACATAAGCAGCTTCATAGGCACCGTGCAAATTGCACAATTCACATCCGTTGCCCTTCAAACTCTCCAAGTGCATAAATGATCCCAATTACTCATTAAACCCATTAGACTCTTGTCTTTATACAAACGTAATAACGGTAAAGACATGCAATTGCCCTGACACTTTCACAAATTCATACATACTTCAGAAATAACATCATCTATTTTGCTGTCTGCTATTGTGTGAATGCGAAATGGCTGCCACATCCTGACACTTCAGATCACAGATCCCTCTGGTGCATTGCAACAACATAATGCGGCTCCCTGCAGTGGCAAAAACAACAGAAGGAACAACGTTGCACTTTTTGGCTAAGAACGGGGGGGAAAGGAACTCCTAAAAGGCGAAGATGCATTTGTGTTAGTTTTCACAGAAAATGCATAATAAGCAATAGGAGAACAATTCTATATGCCCAAAAATGTAATTAGCATCTTCATAAAACATGTTGCAAAACCTGACATTTCATTTGGGACACGTAACGGTAAAAACATTTTGCGATTAAAAGTTTGAAAAATGGAACTTTAACACTGACAAACAATGATTCCCTTTTGAATGATAACAACTGCCAATGATTCAAATAATACTCATGTCAGTAAAATAATTGATTTTCAAAATAAAATGCGGTGGGCATTTTTTACCGTAATCGATTAAATGCTATGAAAACGACTCGTACACATTGGTTAGCTTCGTTATAATCTTTTAGCCTCTGACCACGTCTTTCGTAAATAACAGCAGGGAGGCTAACTAAATGAGTCGTTCGTACAAACATGTTATATAGTATGTGGAGTTTGTTGGCATTTGTGTGGGGGGGGGGGGAAGATGATGGCAGAAATGGATTAGGACTTTTGTATTTGGAGCTGTGGTCATCAGCCGTATGTACTGTACACGTCCTTCCAAGGAATCCAGAACCTTCCTGTCGAGGGTAGAAAAGGTATTTAAATGCACCAAATGTGTTCATTATGAAAGGGAAGATATAATTTTAGACGGGGCTATAAGTGTCTCGCACCTTATGCTGCGAAGGCCCCGCACTCTCGGCTCCTAATTTGGGAATTCGACACACACGGACAAATAACCGCAAGCACAACAGGTGTTAGCTTAGTTTAGGAGCATGACCGAGGCACACATGAAAGCAATTTTGTGTGGGAATAAAATGAAACAATCCACTAAAATTGAAATGAATAAAATGTGCACGTCCATTGCGCAGGCTCAGCACTTTGCTGAGTCGTGGAAATGTGAGTCTCTTTAAGTGACGTGCCACTACCCATATAATTTATGAATTCTGCTGTTCGGGCACCTCGTCCCAGTTTAGTGCCCGCTCGGTGTCGGCAAAAGAGTGTCATGGAGTTCACGTGGGCCACCTCATGTTTACTTGAAGTGGCGTCTACTTGATAGGATAAGTAAAGTTTTTCCTCAAATAGAGGCTTGCGAGGTTTACTGGTATTTACTCAAATCCAGATCCCTTCCAGGCTTGAATTTGAAGTAAGGCATCAATTGGAGAAGATACTTTTATTACTGGGTCTTTATTTGAGGCAAGGTTTGTCTTTGAGTGGAAGCCTTTATTTGTTTAAGAAAAACAAAACAAACAAACAAACAACTACACGGAGTTTATTTGAAGTCAGGCTTCTATCTTAGTGCAAGTATTTACTTGTTTGAAATGTAAAAAACGTGTATTTACTCAAATCCAGTTATCTATCCAGGTCTGTCTTTGAAGTAAGCTATCTATTTGAGAGGAGGCCTTTATTTGTTTCCTCATTTTTTGGCCAAGGGTGTTTATTTATTTAAATTCAGATAACTGCCAGGTGTTTATTTGAAGTAAGGCATGTATTTGAGAGGAAGCCTTTATTTGTTTGGGAAAAAATGTGTGCCCCAAGTAGTAGCCAGGTGTTAGATTTACTCAAATTCAGACAACTACCAATTGTTTATTTGAAGTAGGGTGTCTATTCCAGATGATGCTGATGTCTGTTTTAATTTTAGGGTTGTATACGTCAGGTATGGATCAGTGTTATAAATTAAACGCATGGAGTCATCGTCGATGATGGGTGAATTATTGCATCTTTGGTTCTTTCAATAAATAGTCTTCCCAAGTTGACTGTGATCAATTCTTACCTTTGTGAATGAAGATGAACGCTTATTTCTTTTCTGCCTCTGGAACAACCGGCTCTGTTTATAACGGAGGCACCTTGTTAGTCTTCACGGAACTCCACCCCAAACAAACGTCTCATTATTTACGTACGTCGGACTTCCAGCTTGCAACTGACTGTGACCTCGCCGTGGTTGTTCTTGGCTCGACAGGTGTAAACGCCTCCGTCGAAGCTCACCGGCTTGCGGATCTCGAGGGAGCAGATTCCCTGCACGCAGATCTGACGGAATTTGGGGTCGTCGCCGATGATCATCTGGTTTTTCAGCCATTCGATCTTGGGCTGCAGGGGGAGGAAGGCGGTTTTAGATGGGGTTATTATGTGGTTCTGACTGCGGGGATAGTAACAACATTTGATGTGGATTTGGAGGGTGGTTTCTATTTATGTTATGGATAAACGCTCCACCCATTTTGGAGTTTTGATATGGCGACGACCCCCTGGGAATGCCACAAATGTGCCCCCTCTTCTCACCTGACCCGTCACCCCCGCCGGCCTCTTCTAACCCCCTGTCATCCTAACACAAAGTATACCAATCCCACTCAGAGCCTTCTCATCCGGCGTAGCTAATGACAGCAGGTGAAAGGCTTGGAATGGGGCCGGAGAACCGTACCTTGGGGTATCCCCTGACGGAGCACAGCAACTTGGTGCTGTAGCCCACCGTGGTGGCTCTGTTGGCCAGGGAGGTGGTGAACTTGGGCGCCTCAGTGAAGTCGTGCTCCTGGTAATCAGGGGCCTTGTACTTGATGCCTGCGGGAAATAACACTCTTGTTGAAGAGATTTTTCATCTTGGCTAAATAAAGGTTAAATAAAAAAAAAAAAAAAGAAATAAAAAAGGAGGCTCAGATGTTATGAGTTTAATTCGTTAGCTGAAAGTGCATCGGCAACTGAGGCTCTCCTTGCCCACATGCGAGGGCATTACACTACCTTAACTCGGTAGTCACTGCTAGACGTTTTTCTTTTACGACCCACATAATATTGTGCTCTGTGACAATATAAGCACCAAACCTACCAAAAGAAATACTTTTTTTCTCTAGCATTTTCTACACACTTTCTATTACCTACCACGACAAATACTTTGTTTATACCATACATATACATAGTCCGTTCGACTATGAGGTGCATAAACATATCCTACTTCCAATGTGTCAATCTCTCTGACTCATAAGCGTGACAAACTGAGATTACCCCCCTAATTTATATCATCAGCTCAAAAGCTGCCGATCTCAAATCCAAAGCGATCCAACGCTGCCATCTATTTGCATCCGTTTGTCATTAGATTTTGTAAGAGCTAGAATTTCACAGACAAGCTGGGCGAGACCCTCTTGAACGCCTACCCGTTGAAAAACATACTTTGACGAATATATACGCTGTTGGCAGTAAACGTTGGATTTCAGTTGACAAATATATACATCCACGGCAGTGAATGAGTTAACTGCGCCATTTAAAAAAAAAAATTCCACTTTACTCAAGCGAGCGGTGACATATTTGAAATACGATCATCGTTAACTCAAATTTTGGCACACAACACAAATAAAAAAAATATCGAGCAAGCGACAAACACATACATCAAGTTACCACTGTAGTTTGGAATAAATGTCTTACCCGTCTTGAGGATCTTGGCCTCGTCCTTGGTGATGGCCGCCTCCTCGCTGACTCCACACTTGTTCTCCGAGAACACCCGGAACTTGTAGATGTTGCCCATGATGAGGTCTGAGATCGTTGCGTTGAGTCTGTGGTAGTGCTCCAGCACGGTGAACCAGTCCTGTCAACACACCCGCAACTCTCGTCAGGATCCAGGATGTATTATAACTAACTAGGGTTCCAGTGCGGTTCTTACTCCGGTCTTCTTGTCGGCCTTCTGGATGGTGTAGCCTGTGATGTCCGTGTTACCGTTGTCTTTGGGCACAGTCCACTCCAGGGCCACGTTGAAGCCCCACGTGTCCACGATCTTTACGCTGGCTGGAGGTCCAGGAAGCTCTGTGAATGCACAAGACAAAACATTAGCAAACATTCCAGAATCTCCTTTAATTGGGAGGAGACCTTTATGAGTTTTAAAAAAAGTTTTTTTTCCCATTCTCTCTCCAGATGTTGTTCATGAATCTACCGAGATTATGAGGCAAATATTTGAAGGATTTTAACAATTAAAATTTTCCGTTTTTCCTGGAGTTGTGACTAAGGAGTGTTTTTCTACAGAGACTACCAGGTACATATTGAAGGTTTATTTTTGAGAGGAGGACTTTATTTATAACAAAAACACAGATACTAAACATACGGCGTTCACCTACCGACAATCTGCAGGGTGAGTGTGGCCTTGTCCTCAAAGTCGTCCACTTTGACGCACATCTCGAAGACGCCGGAGTCGTCCCTCTCGGCCGCCCGTATGAAGATGATGCTGTCCCTCTCCGTGCTGCGAATGTTCACCCTTCCCCTCTCCAGGGGCTGCCCGTTCTTGGTCCAGCTCACCACAGGCTTGGGTTTGCCCTTGAGAATACCAGACCATTACGCTTTGGTCACGTGCGACACGTAAGGCGGCTTCCTGGTCTTGTGCTTACTGTGAAGGGGATGGTCAGGTTGATCTTGTCCCCAACTTGGGTCACGTATCTCTGCCTGAGGAAGCGAGGCAGGCGCACCTTGGGACGATCTAAGTGGTGAAGAAAACAAGGACAATATTATTAAAAAAAAAAAATCAGTTTAAGGAAAGAGGCAGCATGGTGGGCGACTGGTTAGAGTGTCTGCCTCAACAATCACAAATGCGAGAATAAGTGGAAATGCCAGTCATGTCGTGTCGCCTTATCGTGTCACTTAGAGCGGATTAGCTGCGCTGAAAAATCACTGTGTGTCTTCCAAAATAAAAGGCTGTCATGAGATTTGAGTGTCACCTGAGACCAGTCAACACTTCTCCCCTGCACACAGACAGGAATTCAACCTCTACCGTACCACGGACGTCCGCCTGCTGGCCCTCAGCTCACTCGAGCTCGACGCCTGGGCATGTGCGATAATGGCCGCAGACATCCCTGCTATTTTTCCGCTGCTTTCGGGGGCCCTTTTGAAGGAAACCATTCATCAAATGCTTTCTCTTCCCAGCGTGCCTGCCAAGATGGGTATGACAACCCAACTAGTTACTAGTTAGGCAGGCAAGTGGACTCAGGGTTTTACGCTAATGAGAATTTAGTGAGCGAGGCCAAAAGTGGTCTTTACTGTGTTGTCATGTCCTGTCTTACGGGAGACCTTCTTTCCCAGGTTGACGATATTTGTATCTCTTCAAATAGTGTGTGTTCATTCACTCTACTGCAGAAAGTTGCTACCATTTATTTCAAGTATGGTGTCCATTTAAAAAGATTTTTTTGTATGGTCTTTACCTTATCGTTACCTCCTTCATGGCCATATTTATATTTCCTTAAATAGTATCTGTTTTAATTTAGCCTCCTGCAGTGAGTGGCAGGTGTTTATTTGATGTAGAAAGTCTATTTTTCTACTTCTTAAGTTCACGGTCTTTAAGATGCCTTGTCTTACCGGCAACCTCCTTCACCAGGACAGCTTCAGGGAGGGCGACAGGCAGACTTCGTCCTCCGGCGTTCACGGCCACCACACGGATCTTGAGCCGGTCTCCGGTGGTCTGGTTCTTGATGATAAAGCGGCAAGACTTCTGCAGGTCCTCGTTGACGGCCTTCCAGTCCTCGGCTGGAAGGATAAGTTTCAGGTTCAGAGGAAAGGTGACAACTGCATTTCAGTCTTTGTGCATGGGCGGGGCGAGTGTCCTTAAGCAAACCTAGAGGACCCCAACCCCCAAAACTTTTTAAAACAACTGCCAAATTTGAAAGTCCTCATATACTGTGACACCATTCACTTTTTCCGGCTTCACGACATCACCAATGTTTTTATTTCTTTTTAAATCGTACTTATATTGTGGATTATTTGCTATGTCATGGGATTTTGCAGTGATTATTTTTCCACACAGACTGTTACTGCAGACTCGTGTTTGGGATCCTTTCACAGTTAATAAAAGAAGCTAAAGTACAACTGGCTTAAAATACACAACTGCACGTTTATGATAAAGTTATTAGGCGTTCATCATTAGCTAATTTAATATAGCCTACCACAACTAGCTAGAATGTGTTGTAGTCCCTCCACACATGATTAGGATAGAGGGAGTATAGGCACATCATCTGGTGCACTTTCAATCACTTTATGTAACAAACAGTAACAAAATACTGTACAGTAAACATAAAAAGACCTAAAAATGTGCCCCCCCACCATAAGCGAGCAAATGCAATGTTTTAAACATATATTTTTTAATACTTTGTAGCTTTAAGCAAACAGCCGCTGATAAGGAAGCTATGCACATTTAAAATGGAACGTTTTGCCATCTTGAGTTTGGTCCACCTTTAAATTGCTGCTCGCTTAGCTTTTAGTCTTAAAGCAGAATTGCCGAAATGCCTCAGTCCTTGTAGGGCGCTCTGTGATGTCGACACACCCAGCAGTAGTCCACAAACTTGTGAGCTGATCACTAATGCAAGAAATCCTCCATCAGCTGCCCCTCTGAATCCCGTCTGGTGATTTACAGGGTCAGCTGAGCGTCTAGCGGCCAGTGTATAAATATCACCGGTTGAACTCTGGCATGCCAGCTTTGCGGCGCGTGCACCTGCCGCGGCCCTGGCACTCACTTCCGTCCTTGCACACCTCGATGGTGTACCCATCTAGGCCGGACAGCCCGACAACCTCTGGCTGACTCCAGTTGATCGTCACCGAAGTGTCGTTCTTGTCCTCCACGAACAGATCCACAGGGGCGCTCGTGGGCTCTGCGGACAGTGATAATAAAACTCATATTTTGGGAATTTCTGAATGAAATTTACTCTTGATTGGGCAGCGGCAGGGGTTACCTTTGGGTGGAGGTGGCGGCGGTGTCGGTGCTTTAGGCTCTTCGGGCTGTGGTGCTTCGCCAGCTTCTGCTGAACGGGCACAGCCAGGATTATTGGCGGAATAAGCGACAGCAAAAACATTTCAAACACTTCCCGAGCTCCCTTTTTTTTTTTTTTTTTTTTTTTCTTCAGCCAATTTGTCACCAAATAAAGAGAGGGGAACATGTACACTGCAAAAACTGCGCTCAAAATCACTAGAGGAAAAGAAGGGATGAAATGAACATAATTTTAGCAAAATTATCTGCTAATAGAACAGGAGAATTTGACTTGGCAATTTCTCAAAACAAAAAAGACTGCTCACCTTAAGAGTAGTGTATTTATATGACCCACACCTATAGAATTTAGTTAGTTATTTTACAATGTCTGATAGCAATTGATATAATCATAAGTAATCATACCTTAAGATATTCAAGAAAAATGCTAGAAGCAAGTGAAAGTGAAAAATTGCCTTTTAAAAAGTAATATCTTGGCAGACAAATATGAAGCATATTTTGATTTGAGATGTTTAATCTTGATTAGGTTTTAGTTTTTGCAGTGTAGCAGCTATTAATACATTTTGTATGTGGAAAAAAAGTGTTTACTTTTAATAATGTTCAAAACAATATGTCAGTCTTTAAAATCTATTTTTAAAAGTAGTAAATAAGTGGAAGTAAGGTTCTAACTTGTACAAATGCATGTTGAAATGTCGCTTTATTGGTTGACAACATTGTTAATTCACATGATGTAACTGAGCCACAACGGCGACTTGGCAAGTGTTGCCTTTGCTGCACGGCTGTAAGACCGTGCCAATGTTATTTGGAGTAGTATTTTGTTTCGCGCATGCCAACGTTAATGCAGGCAAATTTAATGTCGAAAACAAGAACATGTTGGCTCCACATCAACGGCTATTAATTTAAAAAAGAAAAAAAATGAGTGCCTCACGGGCGGGCAGGTGTTTGTAACCCGAAGACGCAGCATCTGGCGAGGTGTTTTATTTATTTTTAATAATGCTCAAATGACAAGTCCGTCAGTCTAGAATAATTAAAAAAAAAAAAACATTAATAAAAGTGAGCTAAAAGTATATCAATGGAGGTTTTGTTCATAAACATAAGACAAAATATCATTACCGTATTTCCCCAAATAAAAGTGGTTATTTACTTAATTTAAAGGGCAAGCTACGTAGATATGTATTGTAAGCTAGTCACCAGAGAATTGTAACTTCCCTATTACAATGTAGCTGCCTCACAATAGAAAGTTGGCAAAGTTGATGCATGGCAATGAGACCATGCCGGTGTTGTATTTTGGTTCCTGCATGCCAGAGTTTGCGATTTCAAACGTATTGTCATGCGGTGTGAACGGGATAGATGTTACATAGTGCTTGCTGCACGGCTGTAAGACTGTGCCGGTGCCATTTGTCGCATCACTGATTAAACAAAAATGTGGTTCAATTTAAAGCGTATGCTCAGGGGTTGAGGTAAAGCGGGCGTTGCACAGAGATCGCACTGAGTGCACTTGTTGTATGGCTGTGAGACCCTACTGATGCCATTTTGTCGTATCTCCGGTTTAATGAAATTTTAGCTCAATTTAATCTAATAATCTTCCATGGTGAAGATAGACAGACATTGCGCAGAGAGCACTTACGGCATGCTGTAAGAACATGCTGACGTTGTTCGTTGTATTCCAGCTTTAATTAAATTGAAAACTAACAGTCACACGGTGGCAATAAACAACATTGCACAAAGCACTTGACGCACGGCTGTGAGACCATGTCGATGTTGAATTTTAAATCTCGCATGCCAGAGTTAATGTAGGCACATTTTATGTGATTTTAAAGCATATTGTCGTGTGGTGGGGATGTGTCGAACGTGACCGACCGCAAAGGGAGCGTTTACGGCACGGCTGTGAGACCATGCATACCCAGTTCAAGAAAGAAAGTTTCTTAAAACCTCACTTTTGTTCTACTACCGGAGGGAAATGCAGTATTTCCCCCAACATGACGCTCATTTCATTGACATATGTAACTAAAGAATTATTATTATTATTATTATTTTTGCCTTGGTGGAGGTATGCGCATGGCTAGTTTGTAAATGAGTAGTTGTATTGATTCCCGAACATGGTGTAAGTTGACGTTAAAATGTTATTGTATGAAGTTTGTAAGTCTCAAAACATGTAGAACAAGCACCATCCTAAGAGTAAACGATGTAAAATAAGTCACATAATTTCAGAGTTCCACACACAAGCTTTACCATCAGCCGGTGCGGCTTCAGCCGCTTCGGCTGGAGGAGCAGCAGGGGCCTCGCCCTCCACGGCAGGCGCGGAGACCTCGGCAGGTGCGGCCGGCTCGGGGTCAGTGGCGGGCGCCGCCTCCGCCGGCGCGGCAGGCTCCGCTGGGGGGACCTCCACGACCGGGGCGGGCTCGGGAGCCGGTGCTGCAACCGGTTCAGGTGTGGCCTTTTGCACCTTCTTGAGAGGGGCGGGTTTCTTCTTGATCGGGGCAGGCTTGGCGGGCATGTTGGCAGCTAATTCCCAAGTGGCAAAAAAAAAAAAAAAAAAAGTCCTTTGACTGTATCCAATGCCAAAGGTTTCACTGGAGTGGAGCGCTTATATACAACCCCCACATCCCCGAGAGAGACAGGCCCTGCCCTCTTTGCAGTGGACGGAATTGACACCGCTTGACTGACTTCGAGCTTAACGAAGCCGCAAATGAAGTCTTAAGGCATTCACCCAGTTAGTGCATTATTTAAATAATAATTACTTGATCAATTATTTTATTAAATGGATGCACAATTTTTATTGTTTAACTAATAATTTATATTTTATTTTATTATTTACAATAAATTAACACACCAATTGGCGGCACGGTGGACGACTTGTTAGAGCGTCTGCCTCACAGTTGTGAGGACTGGGGTTCAATCCCTGGCCCCGCCTGTGTGGAGTTTGCATGTTCTCCCCGTGCCTGCGTGGGTTTTCTCCGGGTGCTCCGGTTTCCTCCCACATTCCAAAAACATGCATGGTAGGTTAATTGAAGACTCTAAATTGCCCGTAGGTGTGAATGTGAGTGCGGATGGTTGTTTGTTTGTATCTGCCCTGCGATTGGCTGGCAACCAGCTCAGGGTGTACCCCGCCTCCTGCCCGAAGATAGCTGGGATAGGCTCCAGCACTCCCGTGATCCTTGTGAGGATAAGCGGCTCAGAAAATGGATGGATGGATGGATAACACACCAATTAATAAAAATATGAAATGTACATGTAAAATGGTGACTGTTTCAAATAATCTTTGTTCCATTATAGACAATAAATTGCCCAATTATTTGATAAAATTTATTGAAAAAGGTTAAATATGTAAAATTGTTTAAGTAATATTTTCCATTTGCATCATTTACAATAATAAAATTGATAAAAATATTAAAGCGATGTAAAATAGTTTACTAACATTTATTATTCGTAGTTTATAAAACTACATTTTATAAAACAAATTTTAATAAGTTATGTAAAATCGTTTATTATAGGGCGGCACGGTGGCCGACTGGTTAGAGCGTCAGCCTCACACTTCTGAGGTGCGGGGTTCAATCCCCGTCCCCGCCTGTGTGGAGTTTGCATGTTCTCCCCGTGCCTGCGTGGGTTTTCTCCGGGCACTCCGGTTTCCTCCAACATCCCAAAAACATGCATTAATTGGAGACTCTAAATTGCCCGTAGGCGTGAATGTGAGTGCGGATGGTTGTTTGTTTGTATGTGCCTTGCGATTGGCTGGCAACCAGTTCAGGGTGTACCCCGCCTCCTGCCCGATGACAGCTGGGATAGGCTCCAGCACGCCCGCAACCCTAGTGAGGAGAAGCGGCTCAGAAAATGGATGGATGTTTATTATAGTATTTAAAGTAAAATACACAATTATTAAATAAAACATTAAATGTATCGCTAGAATTGTTTTTTAATTTGTTTGTTTCATTCACACTCTATTAACAAATGTTTTTGTAAAATTAATTACAAATATTATTTACAATAAATATAATATAATTTACAATAAATTAATTTACCAATATTTATTACAATAATTAAAAAATCGAAATGTACTGTACAGTTAATTTTTTTTACTTATTTATTGTATTATTAACAATGTATTAACCAATTCATAAAAACAATAAAACATTAAATTTAAATATAAAGTATCATTTGAAATTAAAAACCCATTCAGTACAAAAACGTTACCTTTTATTTTATTCATATTTTTTAATTTTATGTACAAAGAAATTCATCAATTTTTGAATAATAAAAACCATTATGTACAAAAACAGATATTAATTTTTTCAAATATCAACAATAAATTTGCCAATTATTTAATAAAAATTAACTCATCATGCAATATTGTTTACTATTTTTTTTATTTGATCAATTACAATAAGTTAACTGAGATTTATGATAGTAAATCATAATAATAATAGCTCGACGGACCTTTTTTTGGAGGGGGGGGGTCAAATGAAGTGAGAAGAAGCAGGTGATGAAATATAACATGTACTTTATTGATTTGAACAAACAGTGGTTGGTTGTACGGTGGGTGGATTTACTGTATGGAGGCTGCCTAGCGCTTTTCGTTAAACCTATCCGCGGTTTTATCGGAACTCGACTCGGAACTCTTTTCTTTGCCGAGCATCCAGAACGCTGCCGTATTTACAATCTTTACAACGACATTTCGTACAAAATAGAGAACTTAACCTTTATAAAGGATTCTTAGAAAAGAAGAGGAATTATCAAATATCGGAGTCGTAAAAAGAAAACAAATTATCTTCCTATTTGTCACACGGCGAGTTTACATGCATTTAGAAAGAAAAACCTTGAACATTTCAAGATAGCTCATAACATCTTTTTTTTCTCCGACTTTCTCCAAAAAATATGACTATCCAGCAACCTGTAATGGCCTCCATTTAGTTTTCTGGGCTACACCCATTCGAATTGCTTTTTCCAACCGTTTTGGAATTTAAGGTTCAATTTGAAGTGGAGAGCTTGACCATTATTTCAAACTAGGTCTTTTTACCCTGTTTCCAACATAACGCCCTTCCCGAAACCACCGTTTTAAGGCTTACCGGGTTATGCCTTCGCTCACGATCTAAGAACTGGAACATTCGACATTGTCAAAAACCCAAGTAGAAGTTGCTGTATAGTCCCAATACAAAACTGAAGTCACGGCTACTACACAGTGACAAGCACAACAACCAGTCCATGAGATGAAACGTTCCAGAAAATAGAGTACAGGGCTTACATATTTACAAAGAATTTGATCTAACCCCTTTTTTTTTTTTTTTTGTGTGTGTGAAACTCATCTTTGTATTCACTTGGAAAGCTAGGTTGACCAATCAGAGTCGGCTAGTCGCAACCAAGCGACCGTTTTAACTTTACGTATAATTTATCGTGTCACGTTAAAGTGGCTGGACATTCATTAACAGGATTGAAGTACATATGAAGTTCATTCAACACCACATCCTTAAAGCAGAGTACACGCATATCGATAATCGGGTCAAATTTCAGCCTTTTTCCAATCAAAGTCAGCATACGCCCACTTATCGCATGTCTTTTAAAGATTATCCTAGGTGATTATCCTATGGTGTGGGGTGTGCCAAATAGGGATTGAACGACTTCATATTTTTTTGTAGTCGACGCTAAGGTGATGATAGTTGAGTTGACTTTGATTAATCAATTATGTCAATGATATATATATATTTCCTTCTCCCGATCAGCTTGAAAATTGGTCAGGGCTGGCAAATATAGATCGCTAGCCTAGTAGCGTAATTGCCTAAATCCTATTTAAACGTTTAAAAAAAAAAAAACGAGAAAAAAACAATATATTTTTTTAGCAAGTCCTAAATATTTTTCATTGATTTGGTAACAGCAAGATTAAAATGGCTTCAGCAATTATGCTATGAGGCTAACAACAAATGTCAAAACCTGTTCAAAATTTACAAAAGAAAAACCTTTTTCTATTTCTTCTTCTATTACTACTCTTTGTACTTTGCTGTATTTATCAGCAGTCTGGATGGTCTGTGGCACAATGCTGCCTCACACAGGTCGGTCTTGGTACTACGACAGACATCTGGTTTGGGGCTTGACGTACACGATTGTCGATGTCGATGTGTGCGGTGTGCTGTGTTGGTCCACTTGAGTGCATCCTGGTCAAGTGTGGCATCGGTCACATTTTAAAAAAAATCATTTGCGCTGTTAAAAATCGCTATGTGTGTACCCCGCTTGATGTAATACAGTCATTTACTATTTTAGGGACAATCTATGTATATTTTACACACACACAAAATAAATACATGAAGCACCTTCCAAAGTGTTAAATCATTCTGACTCTGGAGCAATCCACCAATACCGTAACACGGATATGGTCATATACATGGTACAATGTCTCACGTGACGCCACTTGTTTATATATATATATATATATATATATATATATAAAAAGTTACTCTCAAAATCTATTTAACGTCAACAATCTGGCCAACCTACCCTGAATCGTTGCGTGATCTTCGACAGCGAACAACGGTAAAAGCACCAAACCTACGAAAATGTCGATACTATGCAACATTTGATTTTAAGCTTTTCCTGGTGAGGTTTATGACGTGAATGGACAATGAAGTGGGTGTAGGTAGCTTTAAAGTCATTCACCTTGGCTTTCGCTCTCATTATTAGCTAAGTAACTTTGCTACATGTTTTATACTCGTCTTTGCTTCCGTTATGACCTTTGTCTTACAATCGTTCGCACCTGCGGACATGATTCGGAATAATGTTTTCGGGTTTCACATACGCGAGTGATTATTCGGTTTGTAAGAAACTCGACCGCTTATGAAGGCATATTAGCGCCGCACAGAAAGGACAAAAATCATAGATGTAGGTCAGTGGTCACTCGTGGTACACAAACAAACACTGAATTCAATGTTCAAAATGTGCATAATGTTATAGTGGCTTAAAAAAAAAAAAATAAATCCAGTATAGAACTTTTGTTAAGTACAATTCAGCTGTATTTAACTTTTAGATACTTGTTTCGAAACAAAACCATTGCCTTGTTTATGGTGAATTGCAAGTTAAAACAACAGGTCTCGTGTTTTCAAAAGTTTTATAACGACAAAAATAGGATTGCTAGAACAGATTTGTTCTATTTTTATCAGTTGTTGTCGGGAGACTTAATGAGCAATCCAAACCAATGCATTGTTGAACAGTCTTTTGGAATGTTGAGCAGTAATAGGTTTTAAAAGTCCTTCTACCAATGTTTGCCTGAACAGCATGGACTGGGATAAAATACCAGTAATGTTTGCGACAAAGATTGGATTTTGTTGTTGTTGTATAGTTATATGGATTAATTTAACACATGGCAAAACCTACCTACCTAAATTCTCCAATAAAAATCAAGTTGATTGTTTCTTATGTAATTCTTGAGATGGTAAATTTGTGGTTTTCCTTAACTGTAAGCCATAATCCTCAAAATGATTAAAAAATTAAATATTTCACATCGTGTGTTGTGAATCTGTTTACAATCTGAATTTTTATTTTTGAATTGATGCACTGAAATGAGTTTTCCTCCGATATTCTCTTTTAGTAAGATGCACCCGTATTCTGTGTGGCGCTAATATTCCTCGCGTCGAGTTTTTAAGGAAGTGGAGTCAAAGTGTATCATCATTCTCCTCCTGCTGGTGGAGTAATTGTGAACGTAATACCTGCTATACTGTACATGGCAGCAGTGGTGATATTTGTGTGTGTTTCAAGGTTAAAGCAGCTCAAATAAAAAAGTGCTAGAACAGTTGCAGAGAGAGGGGTGGGGGAAAAAAAGTATGACAGCAACATTTTCCAGTTTGTGAATATGGACGTGCAAGTTCAAAGTCAGAAGTAGCGGCAGAAAATGAAAGGCCATCGAAACCTGCTCATAAGGAGCTAAGCTGACATAAGCACCAGTAATTGTTTTTTTCTTCTTTAAGGCATCTTTGTTGGTTTTTTTTCACCTGATCAAGTTGGAAAGTCAGGGGATTGCATAATGTGTAACATTTGGCTTTAAGAGACGGATGCAGCAGATATGAACTTCAGCAACTTCCATTGTGCTGTCATACTTTTTTTATTTTTATTTATTTATTTATTTATTTATTTTACTTTTGAGAACAGCATCGGTGGACGAGCACACTGATCCCTGCGTTATGCTGCGCAGGGTGTGATGGTTAGGACATCACCTGAAGTGTTTTTTTAAATTATTTTTTTTAACTTTTAGCACCAATCTAAGAAGAGGACTGAGGGAAAGAGGTGGTCAAGGGACCTGAAAGGAATTGTGTAAATACAGGGGGTCCTCGGTTTACGGCGGTCCCGACATATTGTACAAAAGGTTACAAACGGCACAGCGGCAAAAAAAAAATAAATGCTGCTCCTGGCGCAAGAGTTCAGTTACCGCCGCATTTACAGATATTGGGCTTTAGGGAATTTCAGGATGACTCTAAAAAGCACTGTAACCTTTACAGGTGAACTTAAAGTGAGAACAAACGCTTTTCCAAATTTGACACACCATAGAAGAGTGTTTTTAACAACCCTGCCAAATTTGAAAGATTAAAAAAAACAAAAACGTAAAAAAGTATGTAGTGATAAAATTGTGAAAAATCAAGCCGTTCTCTTTGTTTCCGCTAAATGTGTGGAAACAGGCCCTGCTGAAAAATGGTCTAGCACCTTTCTTATGCCTACATATATGTTTGAGCCGCAAAAGTATGTCCATTTAAACCATGCGGTGGCTGCTATACATCCTTCCGGGTTGTTTTCCTCGTCGCAATGGGAGGCACTAGCCACCAGCTATCTTAGTAATAATAGCTAGGTAACTCACAATTGCGCTGCATAACGAGTCATGTGAACGAAGGCGGTTAAGTTATTATATTGTGGGGGAGATGGAACTGGCGACTAAGTGTGTCACCGGGGCTGTTTTAGCCACGCCCCAAAAATCAGGAAAACTGAAATGGTAAAAGCAATTTGATGCTATATTTCCATAATTGAGTACATCATATTCTTGCACATTTTCAGCAATTATCGTCCAAGGTATAGTATTTAGAAACAAATCTCTCAATTCATTTTAAAGGGTCTTTAAATACCAATTCCAATTGAACAAGGTTAGTGGTAGACTCCAATGCATTTGGATTTATGTCGACATCTGGGTTACGTCGCTGTCGTAGGCCGGAATGCCGTCGTAAAGCGAGGACCTCCTTTATATATGTGTTTTGTTTAAGTCCACCTATACTTTCTTAAAAATTCTGCATGATTTTCACTTTCAACTTTTCATTGTAGGAATGATGCTTCAAAATCACCCTACAACCTTTTTCTTTTTTTCTGAGGGTTCCCTAATGCACAGTACATTGTCCTTACAGCAGACGAGTAACAATGACTTTTTTTTCATATGAAGTGCGGAGTTTTTTTTTTAAGTGTAAGCTTGTTCACAGTCTTGGCAGGCTGGGGTCGTCCTTGTCTGGAGATTCGATGTAATTGGCAGCCTCTTGGAGTTTCAAAAGCATTGCCATCTAAAAGCAGAGAAGACACAGTCACGTCCATTTCAGTTAAAAACGCTCACGTTTTGCCACGTGTCACGAGCTGATCTCGCTTACCAGCGGATCAGATTCCACTGAGCTGGGTGTAGTCTCCTTGCGAGACTTCTCCTCGCCGGCTTGACCGGGACTACTGGAGCCGATGCTCGGGGGAGGAAGGTGGAACAGCTTGGCCTGGTCCTGTTGGGCGGAAGGCCAAGGCAACGTGCCCCTCACCCACTCCACGGGGTCCTCCCACACCGCTTTCTGGCCGTGGAACTGCCGCATACCGGGAGGGTAAAATTAGAGCACCTTGAAAAGGAAGAGGCGCCACCATCTGCAGCTTCGTTCAACTTTTGGAGAGACCATTGTGTTTGGACTTCAGGAATTAGCTTTGAAATAATTTCTGATGTCATTTAACAGAACCAAAAGAAGTGTTCCGTCTGATTATACCCGTCACCCGTTTCCCTGGACTGGTCATTCGTAGGGCACACACAGACAGGGGTGTAGAACTGGAGCATAAGGTAGACATGTTTACTTCAAGGACGCAGTCAACCACTCAGTACTTTAGTTTACTTTACTTTAGCCACTGTCACAATGGTAGACACAGCGGACCACATCAGCTATCACAAACTAAACGTTCCTAAAGCTTTAAGTGGAATGCAGAGAGAGCAGGAATCATAAAGTAAAAGAGGCAGGAGCTGTGTGTTATGATGGTCTCTCACCTTGATGCCATCCTTGGCTCCCTCTTGCAAGTAAGGAATAATAGAATGGTTCCAAAGGTCAATGAACCATGACCGGAACTCATCTACAGTGACTGGACAGGACAGGAAAAAGCACGGGCCTGAGGAGACAACGGCGGGACACATTCAAGCACGGATGCCAAGATGTCGCCCAAAATCATTTATCGGGGTTTCATACCAATGAGAAAGTCCGACGTGCTGTGCTTCTCCAGGAAGGTATGCAGGTGATACCACAGTTTGGGAACCCAGTCCAGCACCCGGACCAGATCCTCATTGGTCAGGTTCTGCTCGTCCTCTGACTCCATCAGCTTCCTGTGCAAATAGCGCACCAGGAAGCCATTGGCTGGCTCCACGTTGTTGGAGAAGATCACCATCCTGAGACAAAGGGGGAAGTTACAAATCAAACACAAATGGGTGTTGTTCAGGGTTGGTGGACAACTCAAGACCCATTCCCAGTCCTAGTCAAGACCCAAAATCCAACATCAGTTGTCATTGGGTGGAATGCCAGCTTTTATCAAATTCGATTCAAATTGGGTCAGACGGCATCAATATCTTGAGAACAATACGTAACAGTTGTGTTGTTGTTGTCTTTGTACTGCTGATACAATGACACCACTAACCTGAAGCTGAGATGCAGGCTGTGGTTTGCCGTCATCTTCACTGGCTGATTGCTCGTTCCGATGATGTACGGGCTGAAGAGGGAAGCAAAGTCACACAGGGAAGCGAATTACAAAGGACGGGTTCCAAACAAATGTGAATATGTGAATTCACTAATTGACGGCGTATTACTGTAACACGCTTTTTTAAAATGTCAGTTTATGTATAGATTACCATTTGTGGTATTTGCACGTCAGCGCTCCGTTGACTAGTTCGCTGACGGAAGCCGGATCGTGAATATCGTCCACGATAATGACCAGAGGGTTTTCGGAAGAGCTGGTTTCTCGGTCTATTTGATTGGCCAAGTTTGAAAGATACAGCTGCAGATCCTGCGTGAAGAGACAATGGAAACAAGTGTCGAAATGCTGATTTTAAGAAAGAGGCCGTTTGTGTGGCGTTCCTCTCACCTTGCATGACTGACGATGCATGTTGAAGGTCACCACGATGCCGTCGGAGACTTCACGGGCACTGCGGTCCACCAGGTACTCGGCCAGCCGCGAGGTCAGGTAGGTCTTGCCTGTTCCGCTTGGTCCGGATAGGATGAGTCTGCGGTGTTTGAGCAGCAGGCTGATGTAGTGTTGCATCATGGGTTTGGGTATTAGGGTCTCGAAGACGAGGCTATCCACACACTTTTCCTTTAAACCTGGGCCAAGGAGCAGAGATTTTGCAGATACGCATAAAGATAATGACTCCGGATGTTGTTGTTTTTTACAACAGTGTTCATTTACCGCGCACTGTTATACAGTATGACAGATTTTTTTTCTGAACTTATGTCTATGACAAAAATCCCCTCACCAAAATAAAAAAAACTAAACTAATAATTTGGTCTCTATATCCCGGCCTATTGCGTGTAGGTCTGGAACATATCCCCAGTGATTAACGGGAGTTCACTGTACTTTTGTTACCATTGCAATTGGGATTGGTGAATGGAGACCAGTATCATCTTCAGACAATGTTTTTTTAGGGCTGTTAATTAGAACGCCATCATCTCTCCAACGGGGCTCAAATTTCTCTGGACGCACAAGTTTTTTACATCCCTGGCAATATGAGTTGAACGCAACAACACAATAAGCGGCCTACTTATGATGAGTCTCAAGTTAGGCACGACAAACATGATGTTCGTTATTTGAGAAAACGGCTCGACGCTTGTTAAGGAAAGACGATGACGGGAGGAAGAAGGCAAGTTTGTTTCACCTCGCATGCCCTTCATAAGCAATGTGTTGCCCAAGCATTTGGCTCTGAAAATAACTTCCAGTGTAGCGATGGCAAGCGAGCCCACCAGTTAGCGCAAGTATAGGGTTCCGCATTGACATCCACGGTGGGGCAGGGGGGAGCGGTGGGTCGACCAGCTGGACCCGGCTGGCACTGAGTTACAGGGCATCGAGTTACGCAGGAATTGGACACGATTTTCCGCTTCACTCTGGCTTTTTGCAGTCTTCATCGGAGATGGTCTGGTGGAGCCATATGTGGTCTGCTAGCAATGTACATGTGTAAAATTTTACTTTTTCCTAGTAGGCATATTTGAGATTATTAACATTTAAACGGGGTGGACACATATAGACAATCGGGCAAATTTGAGCATTTTCCCTCCTTTTTGATGAAAGGCCCGATTAGCAGATATCTTTGAAAAATTACCTTGAGTGATTATCCTGTTTTCTGTAGTATGAGTGATTTTTGCCTCCTGATCTGCTCAGCAAGTGAAGTCATTCACCACAATAAAATGATTTAAGCAGGCTACACACATAGTGATTTTGATCCAGTGGTGTCACTAAGCCTGTTTCAGGGGGACTGAAACCCCCTGAAATCATCTTAAACCCCCCCAAAATTATTAGGTTGTTACTGGTGAGGTCAAATTCTTTAGTGTCATCTTGTTCTTGTTTGTTCCGAAAAATAAATTTTTTCTCAAACTCCCTCCCCCGTCGACAGATATTCTGCTGATGGTACGACACTACTAGGGGCTAAGCCTCTCCCATCCATTACATGATGCCCTGTTTATACAATGTTTTTTAATTTGGATATTTTTTATTCTTAACCATTTTTTTAAATGCAAGAGACCTCACACTACGAGGAAAAACAATCCCCATTTGTGTGCTTACTGCTTTAATAGCGTGTCGTGTACTTGTAGTGTTTGTGTACCCCACTTAAGCTGCGTTGAAAATCCTGCACCAGATGTGAACGTTGTTTTGGTGTGTTGTTCTTAAGGTTGTCAGGTCTGTAGTGTAATCTTTCCAAGAATATTGGGAGTACATTTGAGGGCTTGCATAAGGAACTGACCAAGCAATTCTGATTTGTTTTACAGTACAGTATATGTATCTTGTTCTTTACTTAAACTGCGGAGGTAGATGAGATGGTCAATTGTGCCTGTACCTTTGAGCGCCACAGTGATGCTGGTGGGCCCTCGGGACATGCAGCGAGAGGGCTGCGTCTCTGGAGCGTCTCCGCCCAGCACCCTCTTGATGTGACCCATGCTGTAGCTGTAGATGGAGTCCGTCGACAGGCCGAGACTGTAGGTGGGGTCCACCTTGGCAACGTAAACCTGGAACGAACGGCACAGCAATGAACGCCAATAATTGCCAAGAAAATAAAGGAATTCTGGACTATAATCATCCATTCATCCACATTTTACGTCACTGCCTTTTTAAAAAAAAACTGATTAAATTAATTTTCGATTCATCCAACCAGATGGAGCGGATGCGGCAAAGAAGGAATGGGAGAAACTGTGCCAGGTTTGGGGCTTCGCATTCAAAATACTTGAAGCCATAATCCCGAAACGTCTTATGTCGGAAACAGAGAAGCCAGTGTTGTGTCAATGTTCATCTCCCAGCATTCACACAATTGGAAAATCCTCAAATGTCAACGCTACAAGCTCAACTGATGTATTTGCCGTTATCGCCTCTGTGTTTCCATCACCCCTTGCACTAGTTGGAAGGCTTTACAAGTAACAGCATGCTAAAATTAAATGCAACAGCTGATTTACAAACGTCAGTATGCAGGTTACACATTCGGTGCCTGGGCCAGGTGGTACTCAAAGAATAAGCTGTCTCACCTTAAAGGCCTGGCTGACGGCAGAGTCCAGCATGGGCCAGTCCATCCTGCCGTTGACTCTGACGGTACCCAGGAAGAAGTCCTGCTGTTTCACCTCCTGCTGACGCCAGGAACAAGGCAGATGATGCGCATGTATCATGATGTCTGCAGGTGGACAAACAACAGTATACTTACATCTTTGAAGACGTGCAAATCTGCAACGCAAACCACCACCCTGACACGGTGGTCGTCTCGCTGCGAAGACAGGTTTGCGTAATCCATGGAATCTGCCGGAAGGAAACAATGATTGGATGACTGACACATGGACCTTCAGTAAACTGATGACATGTCAAGGTTTTAACTGAACCTGTGCTGGTTCTTCTGGCCTCGTTCACTGTGAGGGAATGTCGCGGTGACAAGTTGGCGAGAGATGTGAGACCCGAGGACTGGGAAATGGAGCTGGAGGGTCCGGGAGATGGACAGGGGGACAGGCTGCTTGTCTTCAGTTGGTCGTTTTCCACCTTGAGATTTTCCACAGTCCTCTGTTGGCACAAGAATGACCTTATCAGTTAGATCTTGCACTATATAAAGGGCAGTGAACTCCAATATGTGATGGTAACAGGCTATATTTACAGTGCACAATTCTGAAATTTTTATTTCAAGTGGAACAATTGGGATATGCTTCATGGCAGTGTAAACAGAAAACAAGGTATTGAAATCAATTATCTTCAGATGGAAATCAGGTGTCTGGATTAAACATTTGCGAGTCCAGTGTAAACACACATATCAGATAAAATCAGTCAATGCCAGCTTGGCATCATTAATGAAACATACATACATCTGCCCAAACAACACAAATAAACACATTAAAAAAACACCCTGTGTAAATCAAAACCAGAGGAAGCATAGACAATTAATATCGTCTAAGTATGCTACATTAGACGTGTGCCCATCATTAAGTAAGCTAAATATTGCAGACACTGACTATTTGAGTAATTCTTCCAAATCAATGGGAGGGGATGAGTCAGACATAGAGGGCTCTAAAACCATAGCATCTGCATTAAATGGATGGTAATCATTTACATGGTACATATGATAAATTGCATTGTACCTAGAGCGGAGCCTTGAGGTACCCCGTACTAACATCAGATTTATCTTTAGTGGCAAGGGGTTATGTTGTGTGGAAAAATTGCAATGAAAGAAAATATAATTATACCTGCATGTTGGTCATTGTCTCCTGCAACTGCTCCAGCTGATGGGCTGAGGTTAAAGCCTCCAGCCGGATGTCAGTAAGTTTCCGCTCCTTCTCCCACAATTCTGAGCGAAGGTCCAACACAACCTTATCATCCGCCACCTCGCTTTCCTCACAGAGCCTGCAGATGTTTAGGCTATGATTACTGCACTCCGTTTTCTGAATGTTAGGGTGTTTTAATTAAGAGAAGGCGCATTACCCGGATGTTGAAGCAGAGGCTGAGTCTTTCATGGACGATGGCGGAGAGTCAGCCCCATCACGGTGGACTTTGGGCGACGGTGGTGCCGACGACTCTGGGGTGGCGATTTCCTCAATGTCGGCATAGGGCTCTGTTGGCTTAGAGCCCTTCTTGCTGAAAGCCTTGTTGAATGAGCTGCGTAACTGTCGAGGAGAGCAGGGAAACAGTAAATGTAGTTTTTAAATCCGCTAAATACACAATACAGGCGTCGGCTTAAGATGGTCCCAACATACGTTTCAACTTTACGAACAGCGTGCAATGAACTAGTTCACGTAGCGGCAAAAGCACATTTGTGGTTCTGTATTCAAAAACTCACCTTTTGTGGGTTTTTTTCTTTGGAACATATCCCTATTCATTTTTAAAGCTAATGTTGTAAGGTGACATTTAAAAAGGTTCAGAACATATTTATGTCATACAAAGTCATATTAAGTATGAGCAGATGTGATTTTCCCTGTTCGACTGCTGTAAACTGCACACAACAGTCTAAATAAAGCAGTTCAATGAGACAAAATGAGCTTAGGGACACAATAAACAGGGAAAAAATGGAAGATGAAGGGTTTACAAGCCATCGCAACTCACCTCATATACCTGAAATTAAAAGCGGGTGGCGGCATGAGGGACACATAAAAGTGTTACTTAATAGGAGGATCATGAACACAGGCGGGAAAGATTCTGTGCAGTCGGTTTTGTCACCCAGTAAAAGTTGCAATCAGTTTGTGTGAGGAATGCGTCCTCACCCAGCTTTTCTTCTTCTTCTTCTTGGCCTCCTGTTCCTTGAGACTGCCCATGCTCGAGTGGCTGATGGTGCTGGCGAGGCTGGAGAGGCTTTCCGATGAGTTCTGACGATTTATCTGCAGTTCTGAATTGAATAAAACCAGAAAAAAGACACACATTTAGTAATGGGGTGTGCTAGAAATTTCATTTCATGTACAGTATCTCACAAAAGTGGGTACAGCCCTAATACGTAGTTTTGTAAATCTTTTCTTATACCTTTTCATCTGACTACACTGAAGAAATGATACTTTGCTAAAACGTATTCAGTTTACAGCTTGTATAAAAGTATACATTTACTGTCCATTTTATAAGTCAACACACAGCCATTAATGTCTGAAACGCTGGAAACAAAAGTGAGTACACCCCGAAGTGAAAATTGTTTTCTACCTTTAGATACGATTTCGGAATTATTGAGAGCATCCTGAATGATGTCATGGGCCTCGGTGTTCTTAGTCTTCAGAATCTCGATGGTGTCCCTCAGGTCATTCAACTCGGAATCCTGAAGGGAGACAAAAGACAGAAAACACCCAGCATATTTCTATAATTTGTTCTCAAATCTGCTTGTCATTGTACATGCGACAGGAGGACATATAGTAGAATCGTTATACCAAACCTTCTGTTCAGAGCAAACAGACAAGGTCTGCAGGCGAGATGTCATCAGTGCCAGGCTCTGTTCAAAAGCTGCGACCAGGTTAGCCTGTTTGACATACGCAAAGAGTTTCAATTCAGGTTCACCAGCTGCAACCGACATGTTTATAAGCTCAGAAAATATCTTCTTGGATGGTGTCACAAACAGTGGTGTTGCACCGCAACAGCAACGGGCACCGGGCTCATGATGGGTTGTTATACACTACTCACAAAATCTATATTATATAGGCTCTTGGGTGAAATTTCAGGATGAACCTAAAACGCACTATAACCTTTAAAGATGAACGGAATTTGACCTTCTCTAAACCTTTGAATGCACAAGTCCAACTGTTCATTGTTTCTGTACTAACAAAGACCTGAACATCAAAATTCACAACAGGTGTTTGATCCATTTCCAAGGATGTCCACTTTGATGCCTTTCTGTGACTCTTCCATTTCCTCTGTATCTCTGTTGCAATCTACTGATACTAGTCTGTGACACTCTAAACTCAGAGGCCACTTCCCTCTCCTCCTCTCATGGTTGAAGCTTTGCAATGCTGAGTTACTGTTGATCAAACGTTACTCAATGTCAAAATGTGAACAGCACGATGAAAAGAACTGTGTGAACACCAATTCTAATTAAACCAGGAAATGTATTGGTTAATTTATAATCAAACACCTGTTGATTTTTTTTGTTTCAGTCAGCTACTTATTAGAGAACAGCAAGATGTGCCAAAAGTACTGAAACAACAAACAGTTGGACATGTGCATTCAAAAGTTGAGATCAAATTAAGTTCCGCTGTAAAAGTTAGTACATTTTATGTTCATCCTGAAATTTCACCCAAAAGCCCAATATCCCTAACTTTTTGTGAGTAGTGTGTTTTATGTTTGCAATAACCAACAATTCCTGTTTGTGATGTTATTTCACTCGAGCGACAGTCCAACCAACCTGGCCTAACTGCTACACCCAACATCCACAGGAGCGACCGGTTAGCGGGGAGGGGGGAGGGGGGCAGGCAGCGAGCAGCAGGAAGTCCGCGAGTCAATTAGCGGCCAGGAAAATAAAAGAGAGGGACAGTGGTGGTTAGGCGTTGCAATAACCCGGACAGTGACACGCATACAAGCAGGTGTTGTATTGATCAAAGGCCAGGTTAGTTTAAAGAAGTTAGAAGCGTTAACACAAAAAAGCGAGTCAGTGTTAAATTGGTTGGTGTTAATCGCTGGATTTACACTGCAATACCGATGTAATGCCGATATAATGAGCAAATGCCCAAATGCACATAAATAACTCAACAAGAGTCAGCAGCGGGCAGTGACCACACAGAAGTAAACAACAATGCATTAAAAATACAAATATTAAAATATTACAAGGCATGAAGTTGACCTGGGCTTACGCTTCCCTTCACTGATTTAAATGAGGGTTACATCTACATTACTCCACTGGCAATTATTTTGCTTATTTAATGAAGGACACTCTTGTAGTGTAGCGTATTTAGACCATGTATGAGTGTACATGCTTCTGGGATTTACGGCTGGTGTTTTATAATGCGTTTTTTGTTGTTTGGTCAAATGCGGGTGGGTATATGTCACCAACTGGAATACAGTGATCCCCATTCATTGCAGGAGTTATGTTCCATATCCACCTGCGAGAAGGGAAAATCTGCGATATAGATTATTACCCCATATGTTTGTGATTTGCGACTCGTGGATTCACCTACCTACCGACCTATCCTATGTTATTTTATGCTATTATTTTTTTTTCAGCATGTAATGGGATCTTGTTGCCAAAGACCTACGTTGAAGTGAGCTGAAAAGCGAGAGAAACTCTAGCAGGACCGTGATATGAGTTATAGTTACCGTACTATAATCTGATGATGTGAGGCTCCTATTCCTGGGGTATATTTTTAATATGTGCGTTTATGATGCACTCCCATTGGTAAATAACATTACCATATCATGATTGAAATCCACATTTGGAAGACCTATTTTGGATCTGATCATAACAAATTGTATGCGTCCGTCCCCCCCACCCCCCTCTTTATGCTGCTTTGACTCATATCCCAAATTTGCCCCAAAATATCTGAATCATGTCAACTTGAACTATGCAGTCTAAATCCAGTCAATGTGCCAGAAGCCTGTATGAGCAGCAGGTAACGGTGAAGGAGGTGTTGTTCTACTTTTAGATTAAGGAGAGTGACTGTAAGTCAAAGTCAAAAGGAGCCGTCGTAAAATCGTACGTACGTTGGCAGACAGCTGCATGGTCAAGTCGGCGACCTTCTCCTGCGAGGATTCCAGCTCGCGGCGCAGTTTGCGGATTTGCTGACGACGAAAGATCACCCATCACCTCATTAAACAGTTATTTTTATTATTTATATTTCTATATGGATCAAGGAACAGAACAAAAGCAAAGTAGAGTTTGATTGTGTTTATGTCACAGACAGTCTAATTACAAACTTGGAAAAAAAATAATAAAAATTACACATAGCCTGGAAGAAGGGCCACAATGAAGGATAAAAACACTATAAAAGTCACATCAGTGACTTCCAAATTCAACCAAAACTTTGGAAAAACAATGTCAGGATACCGGACTGCACCTCAGTTACGCAATTATGAAAGGACTAACTTGTGTTTTGTTTTTTACTATTTATCTATTTGTGATTTTTTTTATGACACTTTTCAAAAAAGAAGGACCAGATTCAGCGTGAAAATAAAGGTTCATAGCAATACATTTGAATATCATAATTTCAGTAGTTCAACTGAAAAAGTAAAACTCATATTATATAGATTCACTACACATAATTATTTTTTATATTATTATTTTTGATACTTATATCTCACAGCTAACAAAAACCCCAAATTCATGACCTCAAGAAATAGTAATTCAGAAAATTATTCCTGTCCTTTAGTAAGACCCCAATGTCTCACCAAGTGAATGTTGTGTGTAATTGTTTTTACACTTGTATGACACTGAAGAAAAATATTGAGTTTGTGACTGAATGTGGCAGTTCCACTGTAGATACTGACTGACAGTGTTGCAATCATAGGATGATGATGGCTTTTCCGAGAATGTTATGAAGTGTGAAAATGGCTTCTTGTGGACTTTTGGTGGCGTTAAGGAACAATATTTCCCACTAAATACAACACAGAACATCTGACAAATGGGCTGAATTCAAGAGAAAATGACCCAGTTTCTGCGCCGCGGCCTTACCTCCCCTTGTATCCTGTCCTCATTCTACCGAAGGCATTGCGTAAGCATGTAAATGAGAGGGGTAACTTGAGTCGAAGTTGTTAAAATTGCAGTAAAAATAACTGGCTCTGGGCTTTTTGTGAACTAAATGATGATCATTAACACGGCAATAAATGATGATCATTAACACAGCAATATTCATCCTTTACCGCAAGTCATCGTTGGTCATTAAAAGTGTTATTATTCAGCTGCGAAGGCCAGCAAATTATTTTGATGAAAACGTGATTTACTCACCGAGGAGGAGTAGTTGGATGAAGCATTGGAAGCTAAAGAGAGCACAGAGCCGTGCACTGAAAAAGGAGGAAAAAAAATATGAGTCCAAAATTTGAACCATATTTAACATTATCAAAAACTATTTGGTTCCTCATTGAAGGACTGCATAGGTACATACAGTAACTTCCAACCAGCACAACATTAGCTACTGCAGTCTCATGAGATGCGATACGAGAGCTTTATCAAAAAATACAAAGATAGCAATGCTCACTTTTGATTGACACTCGCAGAGATGTATACATTTAACAATATCCTTACGATTGGGATTTAAGTTTGTAGTGATGTACACTGTGAATGGGCGAGTCTATTTGAGTTTGAGACGGGGGTCAATGGCATTTTTTAAATTTGAGCTACCCCCAACCATTTCTGATCAAAGTAAGCAAAATCGGATGTCTCTAAGATCCTGACCAATTATCCTGTGGTGTGGGGTGTGTTAAGAGTGATTAGAGGAGGAAGGAATGGTAGTCGTCTTTTTTACGAAAAAAATCGAGATCGTGGAAAAACCCCTGGAGAAAGTGTGAAAAAAGACTATTGACAAACTTGAGGTGAGTTCTCAAATTAAGTTAACGGCTGGTCTCATTATCCTAATAACACTATTGGGACCTTATTGTCTGGGCAAATTCACTCTTAACACTTCTCAGACCAGAGGATAATCCTACAGAAGAATTTATCTGGCATTTGTCGTCAGTTGGAAGGAAAGGGGCCAAATCATGAAACGGAACAATAGCCAATCAGGAAGTGACCTTAAGCTCTCGCTGTTATCGGACACATAAAGAGGAGCAACTCGTCCCCATCACGGAGTTCCTGTTTTGACCACAGAAATAAGGGCTTAAGATGGAAAACAGTTTAACAGGTTTATCATTCATGATTTTGTGAGCAGAACTGGGAAGAAAAATCACTCCTCCCTTACTTTTTTCATGACATCAAACATCACTTAGATATTTTCATCTCAGGCATTTTTTCCCCCCCCAGAGGCTCACCATCGTCCGCCTGCTCACGGAAAGAGCCGGAGCGCATCATGCTTTTGGGCCGCTCCGCCAGCGACATGGGGCTGCCAAGCGGGGGGGAGCCGTAGAGCTCGCAGTCACCGGGGGGCCCGATGCTGTTGGAGCGCGATATCCTCGGGGTGCCCAAAGAAGAAATTGGGGCAACTATCACGAAAGAAAGAAAGAGAGAGCGTGAGCAGAAAGTGGGGGGCTACAGTACACAAACACACGCACCCTGATGAGCCAGCAAAAAGCAATGCTAAATGCTAAATTTATCGTCGTCTGCATTTTGCCTTTGTCTCCCAGTTACCACCGTTTATAAATCCAACCCTTTTCTATAGTACTCGTCCTCATTAGCTGGCATAGACCACGGTCAGTTCTTGTTGCAAAAATGCTCCGCTGTGTTCAGGTGTAGGGAACGTTCGCTCACCCACGTTGGTGAGAGGCGCTTTGGTGGCGGACAGGAGGTGGAGCGGACGGGTGGGCGACGGCAGCTGAGGCGGGCTATTGCGCTCGGACGCCGCGTTATGCGAGTGGCGTCGTCCCGGTTTCATGCCCTCACTCTCTGACAGGCTTGAGCTGCAGCGTCTTGTGGAGAAAAGAGCGATCGTTTTAGCGTTAAACACGACGACGCATGACGATGAGGTGTAATGACAGGGTGTCCTCGGTTTTACGATGGATTTTGGCATTCTGAGTTTGTACGACGGTTGGAAGGCGTCGTAGTCTCCAACCAAATGCTAATCCAAATTACTATTCAGTTACTAAATCTAATGTAACTTTGGTCATCTCTATGCCAGCAACGGATAGTGACAAGCAGAACATTTAAATGCTCTTCAACTACATGGCAAAATTAACCTGTGTTTGAACCTGTTAGCATTCATACAACAGAATAAATTACTTTACAACTAATTGGGCGAAGTTTTCACACCAAATAGATCATCATTAGTTCACTGTATTAACTTTTTATGACATTTTCTTCATGGCCGTGTGCTGAGAGATTGTAAGATATAAAATAGGTGCTTTGGCTGCATAAAGGTTGGGAAACACTTCTCTAAGCTGTGGTAATGCAGTCGTAAAGTCCTAATCAGAGTACATATTTGTGTGAAAAACACATTGTCTGCAAATGAATGCGGTCGTAAGTTTGGTGGTGGTCGGAGGGGCCATAGGCCCAGAATGGCAGCCACGCTTCTGTCAGGCTGTCCAAGGGCAGCTGAGGCTAAACTAGTAGTTTAACACCACTGGGGTGTCACTGAATAATGTGTGAAATTGTCTTTGAGTATCTAGAAAAGCACTATATAAGTTCAATACATTATTATTATTATTATTATTATTGTTATACAAATCAAATGAAAAGCAGTAGGCACTGCAGTAACTGAGCATGCCTTCTTGTGCCACGTGACCACATATTCTTACACTGTGTGCCATTCATAACCTCAAAATCTCATATACCGGGACCATGGTAAACCGAGGACCATCAGTTTATGAACATACTCTAAGCCTTTCTTTGGCAAGGTGTTCCTATCTGTCTGCAACCTGCGGAAAGACAGTAGAACAAATTTGTATTGACTGGAAAAACAAAAAAACCTCCATTGGCTGTTGAGATGACACCGACCCTTCTGAGAGGTTGAGGGACGTCCTGCTCCCAGCACCCCACGTCCCCGCGCCTCGTTCCTTATCCTGTGACTCATTGGCGCTAAACCTGGATCGAGGGGGCACGCTCATCTGCAGGGGCAGCGACTCCATACTGCGGTGCATGGTTGACAGTTTGGGATACAGCAGAGGCGACCCCCCGAGGCTGTCGCCGGTGTACGAGCCGGGCGAGTCGATGTGCAGCACGGGCGCCGGGCTGGGGGTTAGGCGGGCTGCTGAGTGGGAGGAAACTAGGTCCTGGAGCTTGGAGTAAGGGGGGACTTTGGGAGGGAGGTCCTGAATTGTCACGCAGGAGTCCAGGCTGTTGGAGTTGACCTTGTCCAAGTGAGCCAAGCTGGGTGGACGTCCCAAAGACTTGACTAACATCCTATAGGGAGAAGACATAAATAACAAAATGTGTCATACAGAAACAGCATCGTTTTTGGGGTTGCATGTGAGATGTAGCCTAAACCAGCTGACCAAAAGGCAGATTACACCTCAGGCTGGACTTTCCTAAGGCAAAGCTATGTTTAAATACACAAAATGTACAGCTCATCTCTATTCTGTGAGCAATTAAATTTGTACTAGACTGCTATCCTCTCATCTATACAAGCAATAAGATGAATCTAGGGCGAGATGGAGACACCTCGGTGTGGTGGGCGACGACAGTTCGGGATATTTGCTGCTGCTGGTTCGTCTCAGGCCGTGCAGTTTCACGACGGATTCTCGCGAGGACTCGGACGAAACCTGATCTCCTTTCAGGGAAGCACAGTCCATGTCCATGTCAGCGCACACGGCTTTGGCCCTGGCCTTCTCCTTCTCCCGGTCGGTCTGGTTCACCGGGACAATGATGGTCCAATTAGACATTTTGCTGCTAAAACTTGTGGGTTCTTTCACTCTGGGGCTTGCCATGCTGACGGGCTTCATGGACAGCAGACTCGTGTCTATAGTACCACTGACGGGTCGGGACGCGGGACGACCGATGACGCTGAGCGTGCTGGACTTGGCGGGTCGAGGCAGGCTGCGGTACTGGATGCTGTTCCGGGCACTGGGCCCCAGGAAGCTCGGCTCGCCACTGGCATCAAAGCTGTTCTTACGTCCAGAAGGCGCTCCTGACCCTACTGGCTTCATTGACATGCCTGAGGACTTGGGAGTTTTCCCCACAGTAGCAGAGCCACTGGAGATGGTGGCACCCCCTGCTGTCAGCACTGTGGCAGTACCAGTGGCTGCAGGCGGTCTCTTGTAGCCAAAGGAGGCTCTGGTCGTGGGTTTGACTAAACCCGACGGTGGCTTTCGGGGCTCCATGTGATGATCCCGGCCGGCGTCAGAACGTGACCGTTGCAGACCCGCCGTCTTGATGGAAATCTTGGATTTATCCTGTGGCTTGTCATTTTTTGGCGCTGCAGAGAGAAAACAATAGCACAGAAAAAGACTAAATATGTCAGTGCATACTTTTCAAACATTCCCATCAATAAAAATGACAGAAAGTTTAAAGGGAATGAAAATGATGAATTGGATGAAAGTGAAACGACTAGCCTGATCACATAAAACATTTGCTCTGCAGCCAAGTTAAACTATAAGCAAAGACACATCTGTGTTTACTTGGGGGAACTTTTATGTGCCTCACGTGTGAATCACTGCCAGACTTTAGATTCATAAAAGGTAATAAGTCCTTGTTCATAAAGTCAATGTAAAACCCAGCATGGGCACGTAATAAAAGCAAACTTTAATCTTACTTAATTTTGTTAATCCATTTTCTAAAGCGTTTGTCCTTATTAGGGTTGCGGATGAGCCGGAGCCAATCCCACCTGACTGGCGGGGTACAACTTAGAATAGTTGCCAGCCAATTGCAGGGCACATATAGACAAAACAACCGTTCACGCTCATGTTAACACTAATGGAAAATGTCTTCAATGAGTCTAAGGCCCGCCGCACACTGCACATGTGGCCTAACCCGACTGGAATGGACCATTGTGAAAAAATGAAAAAAAAATGTAATAACTCGGCTAAATTGACTCCAAAAATAGGTTGACACAAAAGTTCTCCCTCCAAGCTCCGCTGGGACCCCCCCCCCAAAACGATAAATTCCGCCCGGAAACATGTTTGCGCCGCTGGAACCCATGTTTCACACGGACATTTATTGCAGACGGACGAAGTTTTGGGGCAATGAAAAACTTTGGCGGAGAGAAAAACGACAGCGCAGCGTCTGTAAGCAAGTTTTAAGACTCTGCTAGATCTGTTATGTACATATAAGTATATGAACTGAATAGTAGTTAGCATTTTTTTTTTTACCTTAAATGGTGTCGTGCTAATGCTCATCGCGATTGCTAACCGTTTAGAAGAATTGGGTGCCACCAGCCAGATTGTCACTATCCTGGCCAGTACCGTGTCTGGCTCCTCAGCCATCTTTGCGGTTAACTGCGGGTATTGTACAAGCGGGACTGTAAAGCCCTTGGGTCAAAAGGCCAGCCGCTGAAGGATTTCCGAATCCAGGTGTTCAAGGATGTTCAGCGGTCAGATGCCTGCCACATCTAGCTCCAGAAGAAGCTCATCTTCATCACTTGAAAGCCTGACCACCAGTTTGGTTGTCCCCCAGCCTGTCCAGTCACACACCAAATGAGGCTGTGCGTTTTGATCTGGCCCTCTTCCATGCTCCTGTACATGCCAAGAGCCAGACCTGCAAGTACTGCAGCAGCAAAGTCCACATTATTAGATGAAATGTGGCCTGCAGGGTCTGCAAGGTCCACCATTGCATGAACAATGAGCGTAACTGCTTCATTTGGTACCATGAAAAAATGGCCTAGTGGTGTTAAATGTGACACTGCATATGTTGTACTGCACAAGCACTTATATTGCAATGTTCTTTCTACCTAAAAGGTGTTTTTCTTGTATTTTGTCTTGATATACTTGTTCGATTTTGCTTTTACCACTAACGGGCAAGGAACCGAATATGGTAACTTCGTTAAGGTTGAGTTTCTGAATGGTCCTGATATATATTTTTTTATAATTGCAGCAAAATTGCAAAACTTTGTTATAACCCCCAACAACACTCTCAGTTTGAATTTTTGAATTTAAAAGTATTTCAATGAGTGCCCTGTCAAGGGTTAAGGATCAAAATCCATCCCTTACAAAAAAATTTAAATACATGTTAACTGTACAAATAATAGTGTTATTATCGATTATTATTCAATTATTCGATCAATAATCAATAGAATCAATTTTAAAAGGATTCAATAGTGACAGCCCGATTGTTGACTCACACTCTCATACTGAGCCATAGAGCCCTGCACATCTACCGACGCGCTGCAACCAGAATCTTCGAGCCTGTATCAGGTTTTACGGCCTCACATACTATATGTTGGATCGTATTACTTTTACTGAACAACGTAAACATGTTGTGATTGTCAAGGAAAACGGTTGCCACAAAGAGATAAAGATGGTGAGAATAAAGGAGATAATGTGGATATTTTGAGAGGCTACCTCACCACATTCACTGGCTGTACCCCAGCGCGCTTTGTACATCGCTCGTGTGCATTTTGGCGACAGAGACTGCACACCTCACGAGCTCATCCACAGGTACATATGAAATTATAAACATAGTGAAGTAATAATGTAAAACACAATACAGTATGTTCTGTTTTTGTATGGCTTGGCGGAATCTCGGTTTTGTAGCATGTATGTTTTTGGAATGTGGGAGGAAGCAGAGTATGTGGAGAGAACCCACGCAAGCACAGGGAGCAGAGATTCAAGCCCTAAACCTCAGAATTGTGAGGCAGATGTGCTAACCACTAGCTAACATGCTGCCCTTCATTACACTTTATTTTGTGATAACTGGCAATACAACACTACAGACTCATTTTAAGTTTATGAGAATGGATCCATTCCTGATAAAGGGTTAGGATTTTTCCACTTTGTCTACTGTGCAAATAAGTTATAGTAAAAAAAGTCTTGACGGATGGTGGATCTCACCTGCCACTCTCAGCATGCTCTGCGATGTATGGGTGATGGGGGAGGTGACCCCCACTGGAGGATTTCGACTCTTCTTAAAGCTCCCCGGTGCGCCCAAACTCTGAGGTTTCCTTGTTTCGCCCTTGACGCTCAGCTCATCGCTCAGACTGGGCGGCTTCTTCCTCCACTTGCTCTGCGCTTCCGTCTTGAGACTGCCCGTGTCGTACCCGCACGCGTCCACCTTGTGGCCCGCCTTGCCATCCTCGCTGTACCAGGAGAGTCCACTTTCCACCAGGGAGCGCTTCTCAGCGTCGGTGCGCAGCTGTTGAGAGACGAGAGGCGTAGTGAAGATAACAATCGCGTGCTGTCTGCTGTCTCCCCGCGACTGCGCTGTTAGTTGTAATCTTTGTTTCATCTCAGCTGCATTCCAGAGGGGAAGAAGCAGAGATAAGTCAACTGCCCTGAACACTGGAAAGAAAAAATAACTATTATAACTATTAACTACTATTAACTATTATAGATTTAAAGTGGACATATAACGCAAAATTTACTTTTTCATTGCTTGTATACAAATACAGTAGTTAGGTCTCTGGCGTGTCTGCCCACCCATAAGTGTAAAATTGAAAAACAATTTGTGTTTGGTGATATGACCCTGCACCACATACGCATAGTTTAGTGGATGAACTGCTGCATCCTTGAGTTAAAATGCTTTTATTGCCTTTGTGGGTCCTCACTTTATTTTCCCACACTCTGGTCTCAGTCATCTTGTTAATAAAAGCCAGACTTGCCATTGGCCCAGCAGCATATGGGGCGAGGCTTCTTTGCTCAGCTTTTCCCCTGGGAAGAACAATGTCCCTTTTGTAGAAACATGGAAGTCAACACTATCCTTAGAAAATTTACGTTTTAAATGTTCAACAATTTAACATCATAAAATGAGCCGTGGAAGAGTAACCCTGCAACCAATGCAGCTCTCTCAATGTCTTCTCATGTAGTTGTATATGTGAGGCAAGGCGACTTCGACATGGAAGCATATACCTTGGGTCAAAACCAATGAGGATAAATAACAGTTTTTTCAACGTATACATAGGCAACATGTCTTTGGGAGCACGATTGACTGCAATTGCCGTCCACTGGATCTCCTTCTTGTCATACAGAACATAATCTTAAAATGTATCCACTCAGGTCTGTTACCTAGCAGGAATTTCAGTTGCTCGTCGCTTTATTAATCGATAGACTAGATTAATCTCCCAGGCCTAGGTCAACTGGTTACATGTCACTGCTTTAAAAACAGTTTTACCAGCTCACCATGACGGAAGAGTTGCGTCTGGATCCCAGCGGTGTGTTCGGGAGCGAGTTGAGCGACGAGCTGGCGTTGAACTCCTCGGAGCTAAGGTTGTCCGAAACCTCGCCGTCGCCGTCACTGAGCCCGCTGCTGATGGAGCTGCTTTCATCCCAGCTGAAAGGAAGAACCACCAAATACATAAAGCTAATGACGACCATATGAAGGGCAGATCAGTTGAGGCTATAAATCCCGATGTTAGCGGGGGAAAAAAAGCGGCAGACTAAACTAAACAGGTGATTTTGACTTATTTATGAGGGTGTGATAAGCGATCCTGATCCCCGACATTTTGGTTTAATCTTTATTAACTGTTGCTTCAAGGGAAACGTCCCGGGATGCGCCGGATATTAAAAAAAAAAGAAAAAAAACAATAACTAAGACCTCTGACAGCTTTAGGGTTAATTCAGGGTCTAGTCCGAGTGAGAGGAAATCGGAGCGACAGCCCACCTCCCCACCATCCCCCTCTCAACACAACCTCCTGCGTGGCCTCCAAACAGATGCTGCTTGGTCGGGCCTGGTGGCCAAAAATGAAAACAGACCTCCCCGCGTGGGACCATGGATGCGGGACTCAAATGAACTGTACAGAGTTAAAACTAGTCCGCCTGGAGGTAAATATTAAGAGCAATAAAACACCTGGCATTCAAACCCAGTTAGAATTAAGTATAATTACACAGTTGGTTGTCAAGTTTCTGCTGGACCGCTCTCAGAAATGTGCTGCAGTGGAAAAAGGTAAACTAATAAGAACCTCTCATGTTTGAGTCGGTTTGCTTCGTTTCTTGTTGGCCACTAATTGCCATTTGTGTCTATGAATCCTAAAATCCGCGAGGAACTGTGCAGGGAAATGGACCAAAACATCCCATACTTTCTCAGACGTGCGTTAACCTTGACACTATATAACGTTCTAACATTTTGTGGTACTGTAAATGTAATTACAATCTTATATTGTATGCAATCCCTCCAATGATTGAGAATAAATACCTTTTGCGTATTAAGAGTACTGTATACTTAATCCTTAGCTAAGATTGGACAATCAAATAGAGTACATTTAATAAGAAACGTAAACGTAAAGAAAAAAAACTTTTGATTTAAATGTTTATGTTAGCATTTTCTCAGTTAGCCATGACTTTTTGAGGAAAACTGACTTTAATAAATAACTGCAGTTCAGTGTTAGCATTTTCCCAGTTAGCTATGACTTTGCGAAGCTAACCTTGGCTGTAAAACTAAAGACTACAGCTCAAAAATTACAATTCTGAGCTGGCAGTTTTGATTTAAAAGCTAGTGTTAGCATTTTCTCAGTGAGCGCTAATGAATTTTCTAGGTTAACAATCTTTAATAAATGACTACATTTCACAAAAACGACTACTTTGAGCCATTTATGTGTGTTAGCAGTTTCTCAGTTAATCATTTTTTAAGACAAGGTTGGTTATTCTGTAGCCAACTGGGAAAATGCTAACACTTATTAATGATGACGCGAAGTATTCATTTTTGTGAACTGTAGTAATTTATTAAAGATTGTTAACCTAGAAAATTCATAACTAAGTGAGAAACCGCTAACACACATAAATGTTGGCTCAAAGTAGTCGTTTTCATGAACTGTCATCATTTATTAAAGATTGTTAACCTAGAAAATTCATAACAACTCAAAAATGACAACTCTCAGCAAACAGTTTTGATTTAGTAGCTAGTGTTGGCATTTTTCACCATTGGTTTTGACTTTTCTTTTCTGACAATCTTTCATAACTGACTGCGTTGATTAAAATGACTACTTAGAGCAATTATTTTCCATGTAAATGGTAATGTTTTCATTTTTTCAGTTAGCCCTGACTTAGCGTGGCGAACAGTAAATGACAAGTTTATGAGAATGACCGATGATTTCAGATGTAGTGTTAGTTAGCAATGACAATTTTCTAAAAATTCTAAAAATCGAAGATTTGAAATATATTGAGGCAGGAAACATATTAGCATTTAGCAAACATTTTGCTATCAACTATTGCGTTAGATAAAGAACAATTCATTAGGGATAGTATTAAACCTTGTGTACTGTTCTTTGTTGTTTTAATTGGAGATGATATCCAGATGAGAAATATTTGCAGCTAGGACCTCTATTAGCACCTTTTTTATTTTTATTTTTTAAATTAGCCTCCTCAAAACTAAAAACTTTTCTATTTCATGTCATTATTCTCAGGACTTGGCAGGGAAAACCTCTTCCAAGGTAATAACCTCTTCCTCCTCCTCCCTGTGGCACAACAAATCCCCCAGATGACGCTATGCAAGAGCTCCGGGGAGGTATGACTAGTGTGTAGCCTTGGAAAATCTTCCCCAACCCCCTCGCCCCCCACCCACTCATTAGCACTCTCTCTGCTGTGCAAAATGACCACTGCAGGAGGCAAAGACAATATACAATGGGAGAGCAGCTAAAGTTAGTATACACTCACTCCAAGCTTCATCTGATTCCACGTACACAGTTTAATGTGATCCAGTAAGGAAGAAAAAAAAGAATAATAGTGCTTAGTATTGATTGAAATTTTCAGGAAGTTATTAATTTTGTGGTTGTAGTTTGCAAAAATACTGCCATTTCTCCGTATCACTGATGGCATTTGATAAGATTGTTGTGTCTTCCCCCATAGTGCCATCATCATCAATATCATCATCATCCTCCTTATCATCAGAAAAAAAGCAAGACATGTACTTGCTGGCTTCTCAATTGGACTGTACAATATACTAATTTAATACAAATAATACAGAATGACGTTTCTTCGATGAAATGTCATAAAACATCATTTTCAATATAAAAATGACCATTACTATGCAGTGTATATGATTTTGGTCTATTTCATTTTTTAATTCTCACGATGCACTTTCAACAAGGTAAATTCCATGTTTGTTTTGCACACGTTTGGAAATTAACATCATCCTGATAAATATGGATACAAAAAAAGCATAATATACAAAAATATGTATTAATATTAACGTATATATTGTGTCTACAATATGTATCATTTAAATATGACATTACTTTTAGGTATTTGAAAAATATCCGTGTATTCTGTAACGGTATTACTAAAGTATATCCATCTGTCTGTCTATCACTCTAGTCCAAACCAATCAAATCAAGACTGACTCACATTTGAATTTACATAAACTCATTATATACACTTTAATCTATATTACATTTAAATATTAAAATGTCTTCGATTGTTTGGTAAAAAATAAACATGCATGAGTTGAAATCTGGTTCGTCGATCTTTTGTGATGTGAAAATGTTGCCTTGATGGTCTGTCTATGCTTTCCCAAATCCAGCAGGAGGCATGGTGAGTTATAGCTGAGCCTCTCATGGCTGCACTTCACACAGAAAGAAATGAGGTACATCAGTAAGTAAATAATGGGATCTTTACAAAAACAACAAAAGACATTGGTGTTTGAGTGTGTTACAGGGTTAGAGTTGGCCAAGACAGAGGTAGAAAGCGAAGCTGGACTGGAAAAGTTAATTCTCTGTCAACTTCAGACAGAAAAGTCCCCTCCACCCCCGCCCAGTTTTTAGCCGCAATATGGCTAATGCGCACTTGAATTATGATGTTTCATGTTCTTTTTCTTTTTTTTTTTACCCCACCCTGATGGATGTGGCCATTTCGGTCAATGTTAACCCCGATGCGTCAATGGTGCCATGTCAGCATGAGAAAGATTTGGCAAAAGAAGCCAAAGCATTAAGAATTATAGGATGAACTCAACTCATGAGCCAGCAACTCGTCTGACTTTTATTTATTCTCCCTGAGAGCGCCGGAGTGATGCTTTACTATTTAAATAGATGACGAAGCAACGTGGGTGTTTTTTTTGTTGTTGTTTCTTTTTCTTGAGTCATTAATTTGTTGACCCCCTGATGAGGGAATGCCACTTTTCCCCCAGATGTCTTTGCGGATAAAGTAACGTGATGATAGTAATGTTTCAACACTTTATAAGATCCTACATAGGGCACAACAAATCACAACATAGACTGATTTAAGTGACTCAATGTGTTCAGTGGAATTTTCCGTGCTAGATTAACCATTTGAACCAGAATGAGATTCGTCTCAGTTTCACCACACGGATGCGCTTCAATGTTTTTATGTTTTTTGTTTGTTTGTTTTTTTAACTAACGTCGAACACAAGCCATTCCGTACTACGGAGCCCCTAAAGGGACATGAAAAAAAAAAGAAAAAAAGAAACTTGTTTCTCATTCTAATGAAAAACTTTCTCATTAGAACGAGAAACTTTCTCATTCTAATGAGAAACCTTCTCGTTCGAATAAGAAAGTTTCTCGTTAGAAAGAGAAACAAGTTTATTTTTTTTTCCCCCAAGTCCCTTTAGGGCAGGGGTGTTTTTGCTGCAGGCCACATCATAGTTATGGTGTGCCTCGGAGGGCCGTCATGAGCGCGTACACATATACAGTAAATGTACAATTGCCTCATGTTATTACATATAAACAAAAAAAATTGATGAATAACTATACTTGAAACCAGCAGCCAGTAAAAAGTTTATTTTGAAATGGGGATTGGTAACAAAAATGTTATATAAAACAGAAGACGGTTTGCAATGTTATTTTAGCAAGAAACATGAAGTCGACGCACTTGATTTGCTTACGCGGGCCACATAAATTGAAGTGGCGGGCCGGATGTGGCCCCCGGGCCTTGAATTTGACACCAGTGCTTTAGGGGCTCCGTATTCCCCAAAGCAGGTAAATGAAAAAAAAAAAAAAAAATTCTTCCCATAGATCTTAATAGAAATAATCATCAAACTCAAACACTGTTATAAACCGTCAAAAGGGTCATATGTGATTTTTTTTTTCCTCAATTAAAAAGTTACCAAGTATATTAATCACATGTTGGTGACAAGTCTTCGTCAAAATACCCCAAGGATTCAGTCTCCTGTGTACATAGAAAGTCTCAGATTGCTGAGTTCAGCTCAAGAAAAATGGGAGCAAAACAAAAACAAGTGTCTTTTTGTTCTGTGTATTAATACGTTAATAATTTAAAACTGTCTGAACTTTAGTGAGGACGCCGTAAGGCGGAAGTGAATTGAAAGGAAAAAAAAGTTAACCACTGGAAAATGTAAAAACATCAATGCAGTCTACCAAAATTTTGACAATGAATGATGAGTCTCACTTTGCATAACTTCCAGTGTGTATTCTCTTTTCAGCACATCTTGTTAACGCTTTTGGTTATGCGTGGCGGCTTTTGTACAAAATCCAATTTGACAAATTTTAGAGAAAACAAAACAAAACACAAAAACAAGCCAGTTAAAGCATAAACGTGGAGGTACTAAAGAATGATATTAAGCAATCGTCTGATGCGAAATGACCACGGAAGCCCCCTGAAAGAACTCACGTGTGTTCACAGCGGAGACACAATTGAGGTCAAAAACATGTGAAGCTTCAATAGCCAAAAGAGCGCACTTAGAGGCTCTAAAAAAAGGTCCGACCCGAGCCAGGAAAAGGGAAATTGAGTGCAGACTGCAGGGACCATAAATCTGGGATGAGATGACTGCAGCAAAAGCCTTCATTAAGTCCAGAATGTCTTTGCTTGGTACGCATTTAGTTTCCACCAGCGAGGCCGTTCGGGGTGTCATACGATACGTGCCAAAGCGTTGAGCGCATGCACTCAGCGCCAGTCGAACCTTATCACCGTTGCCATGGAGATGACATTGCCAGGGAAGCATCTTAAGGCAGTGCTTTTAACCAAGAAGGAATAAAATGCACTACCAAAGGCAAGAAAAATGCATGCACCCAAGAGTAGTGGCAGACACTACGGAAAGCCATTTGAGCGTTTATTCCATATCCAGCTTAAAGCCCATAATAGTACAGTCTTTGTCCTCACTAGTAAGACAATTCAGTGCACTAGTGGAACGACTGTGTCTTCCTAAAAATGATTTTCCACTTCAACAACTACATGTTAGTAGTAAGGCAAAACTGTGCACTTGTTGACCTCTGCATGCTACTATTAATACTAGTGAAGTGCTAGATGTTAACTAGTTAGACGTATGATGTCACAAGTAATACTAGTAAGACGCAATTGTCGACTAGTGCACAGTTTTTCCTTATTAGTCACAGTAGTTGTCCTACTAAGCCAAAGTTGTCCTACTAGTGCAGACAAATAGCATATTAGCACATGGTGGATGGTGGGAGTTTGAGCGTTTATTCGATATCAAGAGTATCCATCTTAAGGTCGTACTAGTAGGCCAAAAGTGGCACGAGTAGCAGAAAAACATTACTATTAAGACAGTTGTTCAACTAGCGCCCCATAGTCTTGTACTAGTGCGCTAAATTGTTTTACTAGCGAGGACAGAGAGCATACAAGTATATGGACCTTAAGCTGGATATCAAGGATATCCAATAAATGTTGCGACATTTCACGTTACCCTGAGTATACACACACACACACATACCATTCAGCAGTTATCACAGTGACACACAAGGAAAGCCGCATGAGTGGGTCAGTGGAGGATGGTTACCATGGCAGCACATCCACTACTTGCTGCACCAGTCTGCTTTCTGTCCACTGTACTGCTGCCACCACTACGCTGCAGCGCATATAATGTACACGATACACATAAGACACTGTCCAGACCTCCACATGTTCAATGTCACCTTCCTCAGTATTACACTGTATATTTTCGTGTTGTATAGCTTGCATGATAGTCTTATTTATGGTCCATATGACCCACTAAAAATACACAACACTGTGGGCTTAATGTTGGCTCAAGCACAATTGTTGTACAAAGTTCAAATGGAATGGTACTCATGAACAATTGTAATTCATCCTAATTATTAATTTTGAGTAATTCAGAATCCTAATTTTCCTGTTTTTTGAGTTGATACAGAATTTTACTGCATCATAGATGCTCCCTAAACAGTATATACTTATTAAATTAAAATGGTTGCTTTTTATTATGAATTTAAAAAAAAAAGATAATTAAGAAAAAATAAAACCACATTTAAAACGGTTTGTTAAATAAAAAAAAAAAGGTTCTGCCATGACCCATGTCCCCATTCCACAAATTTCTGTATAAATCCTTACAGTATGGTATAGTATGGTATGGTAAAATGCAATACAGTATTGTGTGATTGTGTGATACGAACTGGTAGCTGTATGTTATTGTTTGACGCAAAAAAGTATGGCCATTTCTATGATAATGGTATGATGCCATGTGGTACGGTAATTGTACAGTCCAGAATGATGCAAGACTGTACAGTAACTGTATGATACAATACGGCCCGATGTGTTACGGTACGGTAATCGAATGGTATGGTGTGCTATGTTGTGTTGCGATACGGTCATTACATTGTATTGTATTGTACAATGCAATATTTTATGGTGATGCTACAATACGATACAGTCATTTTATGATATGGCATATAGTACGGTAATTGTATGATATGCTATAGACGATGTAGAAAGGTTGAGTATAGATAGATGCTGCTGCTTCTCTCATGTAGAGAGTAAGGTGTAGTGTATGACATGAGTGATATGGCGGCCACAGTGATTATGCCATGTACACATGCCTGTGCAGTGTGGCTGATCAATATCCATTAAACACATCATCGAGCTTGTTCTGTTCCTGTACAGCTCTGTACTGTCAATGTTAGATATCTGCCACTTATAGATTATTTAAAGTCTTTGGACATTAAGCTCGTAGTTCACGTATGTGATGGTAGAGATCATTATATTGAGATGGTGAAAGGCTAATCACGTTTGACAATGTAAGACTTACTTAATGGGGGGGCTTACTGATGATTTTTTAGCTTGTTGCCATGGTTACGCTGGAGCAGCCTGATCTATTTTCAAGAGCCCGTGCCTGATGGTTCTCAATGAGCTTTTTTGTGAGTGTGTATGTGGATGTACAGTAGGAATGCAAATGTAGCACGAAATTTAAAGAGTGTGAGTAAGGAAGCGGATTAGAAATACAGAATAGTAACCCAAGTCGCTACAGACTAGAAAATCTTGCAAATTAAAGAGGTGAAAAGTAAAAACAGCAGCCACTATTTTCATACCTTGGCGTGTCTTTGTAGCCTATTATTTCCCTTAAAAGAGTTGCCTTATACCGGCTGTGACTGGTATTTTCATGCCACATTGCGGGCAAAACTATTTTTTAAAATAATGCGTTTTTAACTCTGACCTTGGCATCGATCGCCGAAGTGCCCCATCCGTAATACGCATGTATTCTAAACGTGCATGGAACAACCTCCCCCAGGGCATAATAACCAGGGAGCATCTGTTACTAGCCGCGTGTCACCTTGGTGACACGTCTGGCACTGATGGGTCATGGCTAACCGCACTCAACGCACAACAATTTCAATTACCACGATAAAAGTTGCAAGCAGCGATGAACGTTTGAAAACACTTTGAAGCGTGTGACTTTGAGAATTTGTGAGGTCAGGTGTTTAAAAGGCTCCTTCCACATCAAACATTCATATGTGGGCCTTGCTGGGAAAATAACTGTTGAAAGCATACCATTTCCCAGAATGCCACTTTACCATAATGTGTCCAAGGCATCATCTGATCTTTATGACATTACTGAGGATCTTCTGTCAAGCCTTTGCACGTGGAGCCATAATGAAATCACATGACAAGCAAAAATACATGCAGTAGTTTAAAAAAAAAGAGGCAATCTTCAGTGGTATCACATTTCTTATAATTCTATATTGATGTGTTTGAATTTTCCACTTTCCAGCCATTTAAATCAGTCTTCATGTCTTTCCTTAATGCACTTTCCAGTAAGTCCTTCCTTCCAAACACTCGAGAGGCTGAACTCAAATCCTATCCGCATGCCCGACAACAATAAAAAGCTGCGAAACCACACCAGATTAGCGTCCTAGTTTGCTTCTCTCGTCTCCTCTCAGAACGTTGCTGTCATCCTGCATCCTTGTTAAATCCTCTCCTGTCAAACCTCCTTGACATCCAAAATGATCAAAAACAACTTGTGTACCTCAAAAGATCTATTCTTGTCCTGTTGCATAACCAAGGGAACACCTGGTGTGTTTTTCAGGTTGTCTCCTCGGTGGGGAAAAACTCCTGTTGTGAGCACTTTAAGAAAGAAGTCTTTTGATTCTAGAGAATGCTGATGAAAGCTGCTGGCCGGCAAAAGCATATTGAACGAAGCACAAATATATTGGCAAGAAGACACTGTCATGTACGTCACCGCTGTTGAATTATTAAAATGTCCCTTGCAACAACGAAGCATTGAGGATAGGGTTTACTGCCTATTAGCCAGCATTAGCTGCTTTTTAGGTTGCTTCTCAACCGTGCTATAAAAGCAACTACGACAGGAAATACAGGTGCGTACGTCTGCCTCGCAGTCGAGAGGTTTGGGGTTTGAACCTCAACTCTGGCATTCCTGTGTAGCGTTTTAAACGTTCCACATTCCAGAAACAATTGTTCATTGGTGAAAATGTGACCCTAATGATGAAAAGCACAATAGAACATGAATGAATGGAAATACATGAGATTGACATGAGATCTTCTTTTGGCCCCGATAAATGACCCCTGAACTAAACTCAGACAAGAGTTCAGTCCAAAAACACAATGGTTCCTCAATACAGTGAGCCCACACCTATTTGCGGTTTGCTATTTACAAAATCACCCATTGACGTATTTTTGTCTTCATTCTGCAATACATTAAGATGACACAAGATGTCACCAAAGCCCGGGCTAATAGGGAAGTAGTAATTGGTGTCAAGGTAGTATTGTGTGGTATTAAGTGATCCATCTCGACTGAGAGGGCTTTGTATGTCAAGGAGGAGCTAAGTTCAGCCTGTGTTGAAGAGTCTTGGAAATTCTACATATTTGCAGTTCAAACTGTTTATAGCGGCAATTAGAAACATTATTAGTTGGGTCGCAATTACTCGCATCTTCTTGCTATTTGCAGCAATGCTTGGTCCCTATTGCGAATGAATAGCGGGGGCTTACCCAAATTCCTAGTTCCAGGCTAAAGCTCCTGCAGTCGAAATGTGCTAATAGACACCAAAAGGGCATCTGTAGTCAGCACTGGGAACAGGGACATGTGTTGCCATGGAAACAGGACACCCTATACATCCATGCTACTTACCCATTAGTGAGGTTGTCTTCGTCATCCGGGAGGCTCTTCCCTAGAAGGTCGCTGTCGCTCAGGTAACCAGACTTGAGGTCTCCGTCGTCCAGAAGATCCACGCGCGATGTCCCGCTCAGCCTGCCCGAGCAGCGAGCCGGCATGGTTTGGGCGACGTACGGCGAGACGGTCTTGGCCCCCTGGTATCCACCCGCCGCCGAGGACGGGGCGTCGCCCGCCTGGAGGCGAGGGCTGGCTTGCCCGTGACGCCACGACAGCGGCGAGGAGCGGTTGGACAGGCTGGACATGCTGCGGGCGTTGGTGTCGTCGCTGTCGTAGCCCACATTGCTGCTGTCCGCACAGCTGTGGACGCGCATGGCAAAGGACAATTCATTAGGTACGCCTCCATTTCTGTTTGTTTGACTTGTGAGGCATAGTTTGTCTTTTGAATTTTAGGGTGTTTGACTTTGGAGGTTCCACTGTTGAAATGTGTCTATTGCGGCAGTATAGCGCTTTCTCACAAAACCTGCATTGTGTAAAGTTTTCCTCCTGTAAGTGGGTCAGGGTTTGAAAATTACTCTCGGCAAGAATGGGAGCATCTTGTGTGTGTGTGTGTGTGTGTGTATGTGCACACTTTTCATTACATAACTATAGGCACCGAGTCACCTCAATAAATATCACAATGGTGATGACCATGGGAGTATTTATATCCGTCCTTGTTGGATAATTTATCAGCAGAGGAACTGAGTTAACCTGCTCCACTTTGGAGAGAGGCAGACATCAGTTTTACATCATACAGTGGTACCTGTCCAACGCCTTAAAGGGAACTTATATGGAAAATTTACTTTTTTATTGCTTGTATACAAATATTTGGGCCTCGACCGTAAGTAATTCAACAACCAACAAGTATTTGCCTATGGCTATTCTTTTATGTAAGAGTGAGACTAATTTATATACAATAATTACCGCCCCCACACCGAGCTTCTCTGCCCATGATATGTTCGCTAGGCTGGGTGAAGATCCAGAGCCAGTTTCAAGCAGCAGCCAGAGTCCGTCAGATTACACGGTCTGAAACACTATCATGCCGAGGCACTATCTCTTGTGATCAGAAGGTAGATTATGTTACTAGTGAACTTCTGCTTGTACTGTTGTGCCGGTTCATTTTGTTATTGTTGTTGTGCTCACCTGTGGCTGAGCTGAGAGCCCCGCAGACTCGACATGGTGTCCTCCAAATTCTGCCGGAGGTCGAGGACGTTCTGCACCGTACGTTTCCTCTGCGACTCAGGATCTGTGGTTCGATTTAAAACAATAAATAAAAAATACGACGCTCATTAGCTTTTCACCTTATTTTGAATTCCTTATCTCGACAGTTAGTCAACCAGGGATTGACCGGCCATCTTTTAGAGGGCGACCACAGTCCACCAAAAGGTAATTTAATGGTGTACACTTGACATTATCACATGGAAGGCATACGTTCACATAGGACAACACAATCCTTAATCCTGCCATGACTGTCGTCCTCAGTAAAACTAAATATTGTCTTTAAGTACACTTGCGTATAGTACAGGACAGGAGTGGCATTTACTGATTAATAAAGGATATTTATTCTGGACTTCTGTCACTGGGCATCGCGGTGATTGCTGTGAATGTTGAAGGTAACTCATACAGAAATCTCCAAACATTTGTTAATAATCCCCACAGTGACACACTCAATTAAAAAATTGGTTTTGACCCGATTTGCTCCATCAACATGACAGAAAGAAGGAAATAAAACGCTAGATTTGCCCACAAAAATGCTTGATTTAGGCACTTTTTGGCGACTTACGGAGTTAACTTTAGATGGGTCTGGTTTTACCAAGTTATCCCCAAAATATGAAGAACAAAAAATTGAAGGGTTACTTCAGGATAAATCTATGGCATATTTGGATCACTATCTACAACCCCTATTCCAAGGAAGTTGGGACGTTGTGTTGAACATAAAACAGAATACAATGATTTTCAAATCATGTTCAACCTATATTTAATTGAATACACTACAAAGACAAGATATATAATGTTCAAACTTATAAACTTTATTTTTTTTTTAGCAAAAAATCATTAACTTAGAATTTTATGGCTGCAACACGTTCCAAAAAAGCTGGGACAGGTGGCAAAAAAGACTGAGAAAGTTGAGGAATGCTCATCAAACACCTGTTTGGAACATCCCACAGGTGAACAGGCTAATTGGGAACAGGTGCGTGCCATGATTGGGTATAAAAGGAGCTTCCCTGAATTACTCACTCATTCACAACCAAAGATGGGGCGAGGTTCACCTCTTTGGGAACAAGTGCGTGAGAAAATAGTCCAACAGTTTAAGGACAATGTTCCTCAACGTAAAATTGCAAGGAATTTAGGGATTTCATCGTCTACGGTCCATAATATCATCAAAAGGTTTAGAGAATCTGGAGAAATCACTGCATGTAAGCGGCAAGGCCGAAAACCAACATTGAATGCCTGTGACCTTCAATCCCTCAGGCGGCACTGCATCAAAAACCGACATCAATGTGTAAAGCATATCACCACATGGGCTCAAGAACGCATCAGAAAACCAATGTCAGTAAATACAGTTCGGTGCTACATCTGTAAGTGCAACTTGAAACTCTACCATGCAAAGCAAAAGCCATTTATAAACAACACCCAGAAACGCCGCCAGCTTCTCTGGGCCCCGAGCTCATCTAAGATGGACTGATACAAAGTGGAATTGTTTTTGGAAATTGTGGACGTTGTGTCCTCCGGGCCAAAGAGGAAAAGAACTAGCCGGACTGTTATGGATGCAAAGTTCAAAAGCCAGCATTTGTGATGGTATGGGGCTGTGTTAGTCCCAATGGCATGGGTAACTTACACATCTGTGACGGCACCATTAATGCTGAAAGGTACATAAAGGTTTTGGAGAAACATATGCTGCCATCCAAGCAACGTCTTTTTCATGGACGCCCCTGCTTATTTCAGCAAGACAATGCCAAACCACATTCTGCACATGTTACAACAGCGTGGTTTCGTAGTAAAAGAGTGTGGGTACTAGACTGGCCTACCTGCAGTCCAGACCTGTCTCCCATTGAAAATGTGTGGCACATTATAAAGCGTAAAATACGACAATGGAGACCCCGGACTGTTGAACAGCTGAAGCTGTACATCAAGCAAGAATGGGAAAGAATTCCACCTACAAAGCTTCAACAATTAGTGTCCTCAGTTTCCAAACGTTTATTGAATATTGTTAAAAGAAAAGGTGATGTAACACAGTGGTAAACATGACCCTGTCCCAGCTTTTTTGGAACGTGTTGCAGCCATAAAATTCGAAGTTAATGATTATTTGCTAAAAACAATAAAGTTTATCAGTTTGAACATTAAATAGTTTGTCTTTGTAGTCTATTCAATTAAATATAGGTCGAACGTGATTTGCAAATCATTTTATTCTGTTTTTATTTATGTTTAACACAATGTCCCAACTTCGTTGGAATTGGGGTTGTACTAGTTTTGTTAGCTCAAGCTTACTACTCATTTGTGAAGATTGGCAACAAGTAGTAAGTAATCTTGTCAGAGGGAAGAAAGAAAATCACACAAGTAGAACACAGTTACCACTGTCCTATAACGACTGTTCTTTGTTAAAAGTAATAAATATAGTCTTTAAGTACACTGGGTTATACTACTGCACAAGTACATTTACTGATCCCCAGGCATCGCAATGATGGCCACATCCAACTCAAAGAAGACTTGTTCTTCTCAAGCAAATGACAAAGTCCAATAAATGAATGATGCAACAGAAGTGAAACTCGAAAAAAGCGTCGACGAGACGCCGATTGAAACGAGCACGTTGTAATAACTAGCATCCAATTTGCAAGATGCAAAGAGGAAGATCAGAAAGTGAAGACTTCAAGTGGATCACAAGGAAGCACTTGACGGTGGAATTGCTTTATGATATTAAAAGGCAGAAGAGATGGCTTTTCTCCTGTATACTCTGTAGATGTACTATAGAGCATACACAGTGGCTGACAAAGGCAGGTGTCGCGAGGAATGCTTTTCATTCAGGCCACTCAACTGAGTCGAACCAATCCTGTGATTACGTTCCTGTTCGATAGATGTCACATAAAATAGTTATGTGCCATATTTGGATCACAGCAGAGTTTTTTGAGTTCATGTTAAGCCGCTAACCAAGATGGCCACAAAGTAGTAATCTTGCATCTAGCTCGTGAAGCAATACCCTGCATTTTTCTGCCTTTTTTCTGGGTTGTTGTTCTGCATACTGACACACAATGGGGGAAATGAAGTAGACTCAGAGGCTGGGATACCTCGCTGTGTGGAAGCAGTTTCCTTGAAATGTCATAAAGTCAAATCTGTAAACCCTTTCATGCTTGCAGGCCACGCCACTGATTTCATAGCCCGTCTTCCTGTTTCTCGGCATAAGTAGGGGGGGGATATTGCGACATTTGCAGAGCTCTTGCATGACCGATCACATATCATTACATTGAAATGTTAGGTCAACCCAACACCCCCCCCCCCCCCCCCGCCCCACACCCACTATGCCGCCCTCCGTGTCTAGTTTTTATGCCAGTAATATAACGGTCTCCATTTTACGTGAATGTAAGTCTGTCGTCATAATGACCTGGAATCTGTGTCACTGTCACTTTTAATTTATCTTCTTTTTTTTTTTAACTCATTCACTTGCCAGCCTTCCCAGTTAACATTAATATTTGACTTCTAAAGCCGTCAATGGCAGTGAATGTGTTAATCTGACCTGTTTGTTGATCATTATGTCACATAAACCTATGAAACGAGTGAAGCTATTTACAAAGAATAATTTCTAACATTTATTCTACCGTACAAACACTCCAGTGTGTAGTGGAATAAAAAAGAACTTGCCATTCATCCTACGATATCCAGATACTTAGCTATTCATATAAAATACATTAATATAGCTGGTAATACAACTCCACACATACAGTGCCTTGCAAAAGTATGTACCCCCTTGGCTTTTTAACAATGTTACATTTGCAACCTATAATTTCAACAATTAAATAACAAAAAATAAAAAGCTTAAAATTGGCATGTGCTTAACTATTTATGCCCCTGAAGTCAGTACTTTGTAGGATCACCAGCAAGTCTCTATGAGCTTTCCACATCTTGCCACTGGGATTTTTTTTTCCCATTCCTCAAAGGAAAATGGCTCCAGCTCCTTCAAGTTTGTCTGTCACTTGCAGACTGGTATGGGTTTTGCTCAAGAATTTCACTGTGTTTAGAAATGAGCACCAACCATCTTTCTCTCAACTCATACCAGCTCCCAGTAACTTCTGTTGAAAACATCCCCACAGCATGATGCTGCCAGCACCATGTTTCACTGTGGGGATCGTGTTGTTGGGGTGATGAGATGTATTGGGTGTACACCAGACATTTTTCCTTGATGGCTAAAAATATAGATTTGACTTTCATTTGACCAGAGCACTTTCTTCCATGCATTTTGGGAGTCTCCCACATGTCTTTTTGGAATCTCAAAATGTGCCATCTTATTTTCAGCTGAAATTAACGGCTTTCTTCTGGCCAATTTTCCATAAGCCCAACTTTATGAAGTACACGGCTTATTGAGGTCCTATGGATAGATATATTTGGTCACAGATTATTTTTTTTAACCCAACCCTGACTTCTCAACAACTTTGTGCCTGAATTGTTTTGAGAGTTCCTTGGTTTTCATGGCTGTGTTCGGTTAGTGGTGCCTCTCACATTGGTGTTGCAGCCTCTGGGGCCTTTCAGAAAAGGTGTGTATATACTGAAAGCTCATGTAACACTAAGATTGCACACAGGTGGACTTCATTTCACTAATTAAGTGAATTTGGAAGGTAATTGGTTGCTTGAGAGCTTTTTAGGGCCTTCATAGCAAAGGGAGTGGATGCACGTGCCAATTTTCAGTCATTTATTGAAAAACAAAAACCTTCAATCTTTTTAGATATGTACTGTATTTCTCATTTCACGTCAAAACTTGTGAAGATCCATCAAATAAAATTGTGATTTTAAAAAAACATTCAAAGTAGAGGTTGTAATGTAACAAAGCCAAAGGTGGTAAATACATTTACAAGGTATATGCATCTTTATGTGTAACTAATATGCCTGATAGATATCCCAACGGCGTAGAGAACCATGTGTAATGTGTTTAATCAGCACAGATGTATTCATTAGGATGTAATCGGAAACATGCACTCATCAACATGACAACTAATAATTTTATTTACAGTCCCACATTGACCATGTATTACATCCTCCAGATTCGGTATCCAACAGGACATGTTTGCCTTCACAAAGGCAACAATATGGTTGCAGTTTGCAGTGGTCTGGAACTGCATCATACTGACTTGCAGTAGCTTGCCCCTATTATATTGCAAAATAAGGTCACTGGAATATTAGAAACAGTTCCCAGTATGATGCACTGCAATTACTACAACCACAAGCACATTGTTAAATGAATACCACTCTGACAGTGTCAATCAAAACTGAGCATTAGAAGCCTGCCAAAGAACAAAACATCATCAGAATCTATGATCAATCGCCTCCTCTATTGATAAAACTGACCTCTATCCGGACAAAGAGAAGACAGCACCATCTCCCTGCCATTTGCACACAGGCTGCAAACCATCTGTCAGCGCCCTAACACATGAATGGAACCGGGAGGAGGCTAAATGTGCGTCTGCGCCTCAAAAATGTATTCAATATGGCACACCGGTCGTTCCATTTTTTTTTCCTTTGGGGAGCAGCAAACAGGAGGTTTTGACAGGAGAGATCAGGCTGCTGGTAATCATCGTCTTCATCGCCGAGCCCTTGGGTGCTTTTTTGTTTGCGCTTGCAATTATGTTGTGATCGGAAACGAGCACGTTTCACACAATTACAGTCGCATGCTGAGGCAGAGGAAGAACAATGCAGCACAGCACATGACCGCAATCCCTATCCAATCCAGTCCTCTCTCTGGAAAACATTGGGATTTACGAGGAAATGCGTGAATGTTTTAAGATGTCAGCGTAATTTGTCAAGGGTGCGGCATCCGAGCAGGTGCCGTGTGGCCCCTGCGTGCAGGGGTGTGTGCTGCCTGTTGAGGATTCCTTACAGTTCGCACAAGTGGGGCGGTGGTACGATGCACCCTCAACCTCCCATCCATCCATTTTCCAATCTGAGAGCCGATCCCAGCGGGGGCGAAAGGTGGACTACATCCTGAACCGGTCGACAGAGTTGATTGTGAGTGGGAATCGTCCCAGCTATGTGAACCACTGCACTATCAATGGCCAAAACCACCTCCATCCATTGTTCATAGCACTCAAGCTGGAGCCTATTCCAGTTAGGTTCGGGTGAAAGGTGGACTACATCCTGAACTGGTCGGCAGGGCTGACTGTGAATGGGGGAATCCCTCGCCAAGTCAGCTATGTGAACCGCTACACTTACAACAACCAATACACCCCAAGCTAGAGTCTATCCCAACTGGCTTAGGGCGAGCACAACCTGGAAAAGCCACTAGTCAATTGCAGAACTACAGTGATCAGATGGAGCCATTTTCTGCCGCTTAGCATGTTCAGGATTGTGGGTGAGCTGGAATCTATCAAGTTGACTGTGAGCAACTACACCCAGGACGAATTATTTGTCAACTGCAAAACCACAGGGTTCAGATCGAGCCCAGCCACACGAATAAGCTTCGTGAACAACTACACTACAAACGGTCAAAGCCCCATCCATCCATTAATTTTCTAGCGGTCATCGTGGGTGAGGTGGGGTCTATCCCAGCTGACTGGGCAACTATACCTTGGACAAGCCCCTGATCAATTGTACTCAACGAGGGTGATCAGATCGAGATTTGTTCAAGAGTCAGCTATGTGAACAACTACTACCAGTGACCGAAACGCCCTCCATTCATCCATTTTCTACTACTTAGCCTGTCACCGGTCAATCGCAGAGTTACTGTGATTAGATCGATCCAGGCTGCACAAAGGTCAGCTATGGGAACCTGAAACCTGGCCCTGTTGCACTCACCTAACATCTGGCTGAAGAGCAGCTGCTCCAGGTCGCCCAGCACTGTCACTACAAGCTCGGGGTCCACCTTCAGGAAGGGTTTGTCCCCACCTTCTTCCCCCTGGCCCTTGGAGCCAGAATCCCCTCCACCTCCCGGCTTCTTGGTGGCAGTTTTGGCCTTGCTGGAGAGGATTTCGTCATCCGACCTTCCGTCTTCGGGGGCTTTGCTGAGGGGCTTCACCTCTGCATACGGAGCGCGAGGGATCCGGCTTTGCTTGCCGGGAGCTGAGGGAGCTGCCAAAGGGGCGAAGGGCTTGGGTTTGCCTTGGAAAAGAGAGTGTTCTGACTTGGAGAGGTTGCGAGAAAGTGGTGCACCACGACCCGCCGCCTTGCCTGCCGGCTTGCCTGTCTTCCTCGGGGCGCCCGCCCCGGTCTTGGCCATGTCATCGCTCCACTTGGGCTCGTAAAGGTGCAACTTCTTCTCGGCGTCGGTGAGCACGGCCAGGTTGGTCATGGACCTCTGCTTGCGAAGGCCGGACGCCACCTGGCAGCCTGCCCTCGGAGCTACCCGCCCGGTAAACCTTGAGTTCACCCCGCTGGGTACTCTGAGGTGCCCCAGATTTGGCCCTCTTGGCCCCAAAGCCAAGTCCTTTGCCATCTGCTTGGCTGTATGCTTTGGAGCTATCCATCTTGAAATCTCCTTCCCTGCCTTTCACACTATTTCCAAGCATGCCTCCTGCATGGGACCGGAGAGACGAGCATCAGCGGGCAAGGGAGAAAAATGTGGTTCCACACTGCGACCTTGTTCAGGGCACAAAGAAAACCTGCATGAAAAAAGACTTCCTGCAACCTCCTCTTCTTCTTCCTTCCTTCCTTCCTTTGCTCCGTCTCTCTTTCCTCCCGCTGCAGCTGTTGCAGTGCTGCCCAGGCGCTCCCTTCCCTAATGTCCTGCTTTTCCTCCCCCCTTCTTTTTTTCCCTCCTCCACCACACGCTTCTCTCCGAACGCACCGCTGCTACAGCGGGAGTGGGCAACGGCAGAATGATAGCGGCGGCAGACGCAGCAACGCTCCCCTCCTCCTCTTCTTCTTCCTCCTCCCTCTCTTACCTCCCACTCCCCTCCCTTCTCCTCTTCATCGCTTTTCCCTGCATTTGCACATTCTCGCCTTTCTCAGTGTGAAAGACAAAAAAAAAATGGCACCAGTCTGATGTAACAGCACATTTTTGTACCAGTTTCTCTGAAGCCTTTGTTCTTCCTGTAGCCCCCACCACCTCCTTCACCTCTACTGTCTGTTGCAATCATTATTTGTAAGCAGACCCTGTAGTCTATTGAAATTGACAAGTCAATTAGAGACGGTGCATTTGGAGGAAATTCCATGATCCATATTGTAGAAATGTAACAATTGTTGATTGTTTAGTTTTCAGACTGTGTTTGTTTCTACAATAAAACCCTACAATGGAGACAGAATTATATATTCCAACAAAAAACAAGGAACAGTAGTGGCCTAATGGCCCTTATATACTTCACAGTACTGACTCAACTCGATGTGGTTCTACTCACTATTGACATTTTTCCACTGGCAAAATCAGGTAGTACCTTATCAGGCTTGAGGATATACGACAAGAGACGATGAAAATAAACACACATGCTCACCTTACCTTTCTCCCAAATCTCTGCTCTACGCTCTGTTTTCTTACTGCCCTCAATCTCTTCTTGGATAAGATGTGTCTCCTTAAGTGGGGTACTAATAAACGGGATGAATTTGAGCATTTTTCCTCTCTTCCGATCAAAGTAAGCAAAGGCCTGATTGCCAGATGTCTCTGAAATAATCCTGAGTGATTATCATGTTGTGTGGGGTGTGTTAAGAGTGATTATTTTTTGTTTGTTTGTTTGTTTCTCTCTGATCTGCTCCAAAGTAGCTCTGTGCTGACAATCCTAAATGTGAAACCTGTTCAATATTTACAATCGCAAATCTTTGTCTGTGGTCAAAACAGAGGTCGGCTGAGCCACGGACTCCGACTGTGACATCAAACGTAAAGATAGCCAATCAGGAAGCACCCTGAAGCTCAGACTGTTGCCGGACAAAAATAGAGGAGCAACTGGTTATGTTGTATGTTTCAACAACAGTTAGGCTAGCTTTCTTCGGCTCTTTGTTCTTATATTTTTCGGCAGTCTGGAAGGTCAGTCTTGGTAGAACACCAGACATCTGTTTTGGTGAGATGAGTCGCAATTGTCGATGGCGATATGGTTGTTCGTGAGTTGTGCTGTGTTGGTCATCTGAAGTACACCATACACTACAAGAGCAGTAAGAACACACTTCCTGATTTTTTTCCTCATCATGTGTCGGGTCTCTCACATTGTAAAGATGGTGAAAATTGGTATGTTACTAAGAGCCGTATGGTGAAAAGTCCATCGTTGTTGTCTGCTCATGCCGACTGATGTGTTCAATGGCAGCATGGTTATTGCACTTTCCTGCGGTAGTTCACTGGAAAAGCGGCTATAGGTGTTTGCTTTCACAAGCCAACTGTAACAACATAATGGCTACTGATTCTTATTGAATAATGTGAGCTTGAGCAACACTAGCTTCCAGGGTACCAAAATTGTGCGCCAACGCCGCCAACATGGGGAACCTCACCCCGTTCACTTTTGGAATGCTTGACCTTACTTGGTTACGACAACAGCCTGTTTAGGCAGCATAGTTGTTGGGCCTGAATCCATTTGGTTGCAACCAATTTTTAGGATCCAAAACCTCCTTTGCTTTAACCCTTGGCAACGATGACCAACCTTACCACACAAATTTCAGAAATTTGGCAACGGCTAAATGCTTAACTGATTAAAAATGTCTATACCAAGTGTGAATGGGGAGCCATTCATAATCACAGACGCTAAAGCACACCGCAACAACTGTTAAAGCTTCAGTTGAAGCAACAACTGGAGCAACTGGATCTACTCTTGATCCCGATCCAGATTCCTTGTCTAAGCTTTCTTACCATATCAATTGCCTTGAGTTAATTATAACGGTTTAACAACCCAAACTACAATAATCACATGAACCGCGATGCCTTGTCAAAACGTACTGGTCTTTTGTAAAGATTTATTGGTCTTTATTCCCTGCTTGTAAAAAAAAAAAAAAAAAAGATTTTAAACAGTCCACTCTGAGAGCCTCAGCAAGCAACATGTGCCAGTGTAAGCAAGTTAACACGCCCAAAACCACACACAAAACTATGCAAAAGAAACATGTAATTACACGCACACACACACACACACACACACACAGAATTGAGCATCCAGTCTCTTTATTGACACATGAGCCTAATCCTCCTTTAAAATATTCCACGTTAAAGTTACAGTATCATAACATTTCACATGTCACAGCACACAGAGGGGGACTCACAAGAAGAAGTGCAGCATGGGAACTCCCCCATCTCTTATGACATGTGCACTAGACCTCATGACACACGCAAACCACAGCCAAAAACACATATTCGGTCCTGCATTGTCCTTTGAAAAACTCTACTGTAGTGCACTCACTTCTACTATCTGAGATATACTAAATAAACTTATATATGGATTTTACACAAATAGTTGTACCCAGCATAGTAAGTACTGCATATAAACAAGTACTAGATGTACTTGTTTGTATCTCACATACCATAAGTACTATATAAGTACTTCGTATAAGATTTAAGAGTAGCTGTTTATCATAAGCACATGTCACCATTTTGTCCTGGCGTATAGTTATAGAGTGTTAGGGTCCCATTGGGAAAAAAAAAAAAAAAAAGACAAAATTATAATGAAACAAGTCGTAATTTAAATGTCAGTAATGCTACATAAAGAAACACACTAAAACGAGACCTGCAGCCATGTAACACATTCACAATATTCAGGCTTTTTTGGCTTTTTTTTTCTTGTAATAGTTCAATATTTTTTTGGATAATTGTTTTGATATTCTGAATGACCCTAATAATTAAAAGTAATATTTTTGTATACAGCATCATTTTTTTCCCCCCACCAAGACATCTTTAACTTTAGAACAACTTGTCTAGAACTTTATACATCACCAAGTCACTGTGTTTTTAGAGTTTTGTCCATGATGTCAACCTTCTCCAAACCCCGTTTTGAATACGCCACAAAGTCCAAGACTGTCACAACGGGCTCCCATTGCGCACCAGTGCTTTTCTTTAAGTAAAGCAACAGGGAGGGATGCGGACTATTGCATTTGTTCTGCCAATTAGTTTCTGCGAACATGTTCCAGTCCTCCTGACTTGTGCAGACTGGAGGTCACGGGCCAACACCCATGGTCGGCTCAATAGCGTGTTTGTTTTGAACGAGAGATACCGAGTACGTAACTAATCCTTGGGTGACTAATTCCAGCCACGCTAGTTTTCTGCAACCCAGAAAATGTTATTATGTTGTTTAATTGGAGATGAGCTCTCGCTATCACGAGGAAGGAAGTAACGCTACGCTTGATTTATGTCACTAAGGATGTCAATGCAACAATCTGGTATGTTTTTGACCAAATTAGCAACGTTGCCGTAACCAATGCTAGTCTGTGGGGGGGAAAAAAACAATGTTCTAGATGTGACGATAAAAAAAAAAAAAGCAATAAGCATATATATAATAGGAGGGAAGCCTAACTGGACTGAAGCATGGTATGATGGACCTGGTGAGTTACTTTTGAAGAAAACATTCAAGCAGTTTCCTGCTCTGAGGAGAGTGTTTTCCTCCACATCTGTCTTTAATTCCCTCTCCAAGCGATCATCTCAAAGCAGCATCATGTTTGCGTGGACCGACTCTTCCACAGCTGGCCTTCCCCGAGCGCTATGCGTCATATTTTAGGGGCGCTCAGCTGCAAGGATGACGCTATAATGACGACACCGTGGCTTTAAGATCAGAGGCCCGCGTGGGGGAGAAGCGTGTTAAAAACATGTCCGTTTATGAATGTAGGGTAATTACATCTACAAAGAGAAAATGTGTGTAAACATAAGTGCTCACAAACTGGAGACCTCTGCCCTAGGCTCAACATGTGTCAGCAGCTATAATCTTGGGACCCAAAATGTAATAAGAGCCCTCATGAGCACAACAAATTTCAAATTGATCTGATGAGATTTGACACAGATATTCTCCGTACACATTTCTGCCAAATGTGCAGTCTGGATCAGATCTGGATGGAACTTGTTTTGACATATCATCTCCGGACCCTGCATGTTTTGTCCAAGTCACGGTTTTTGTGAGGCATAAAATATATTTTCTGTGCCCCGGGCAGCTCCAGAGCTTTGGACGCCACTGTTGGGACATCAACACAATTCTCAACTTTTTTCCTCGAAACACCACCACAATGGATTTGAAACAAATTGTAAGAGATGAGCTTTAACTGCAGATGTTCAGCTTTAAGTTGAGGCTTTTTACATTCATCATTAAAAATGTATTAATTTTAATTAAGCCTAAGCGTAAATTCCAGAAGTCAATATAAATAAGCGTCATTGGGGAACTTAAAAGGTGCTATAAAATTATTTGGTGTATCTGAAATAATTATGTATTTAATTAATACATTTTTTAATTCACTTTTGTAATTAATTATTTAAAAATAATTATTAACCACAAAGTAAAAAAAAATAATACTGAAGTGATAACAATATATAAGATAATAATTAGCAACTTTGTTTTAATGCACTTATTTAGTCCAAATCATTTTAAATGTAAATGCAAATATGTGGTCCCCCATTACAAAAAAATAATATACTGTATTAATAATGATTTTAATTTTATCATAATTTTATTGACTGGATTCTCACTAGAATGTTATGCTATACATACAGTCCCAACAGAAAGTATTCACACTGCTTCACGCTTTCCACATTTTGCTATCTTACATGCTTATTGTAAAGCTGATTTGAGTATAGTTTTCTGTGAAAAAAATCGACATAAAATATCCCATAAAGACAAAGTAAAACCATATTTTCAGACATTTGTGTACATATATATTATTAAAAAATGTAAACATTCAAACATAGTAGGTACATAAGTATTCACACCCTTTGACACTCAAACTTAAGCTCAGGTGCATCTGATTTCCATTGATCATCCTTGAGATGCTTTTACAACTTGAATGGAGTCCATCTGTGATAAATTCAGTTGATCGAACATCATTTGGAATGGCGCACACCTGTCTATATGAGGTCTCATAGTTGGCAGTGCATATATAAAATAATTTCAGCAGCACTGAAGGTCCCGAAAAGCACTGTGGTCTCGATTATTCGGAAATGGAAGAAGTTTGGAACCGCCGGGACCCTTCCTAGATCTGGCCGTACGAACAAGCTGAGTAACCGGACTTGTAGCCAGAGCCCGGACTTGAATCCAATCGAACATCTCCAGAAAGACCTAAAAATGGCCGTCCACTGACGCTGTCCATCCAACCTGACTGACCTTGAAAGGATCTGCAGAGAAGAATGGGAGAAAATGCCCCAAAAGAGGTGTGCCAAGCTCGTAGAGAAATACCCAAGAAGATTCGAGGCTGTGATTGCTGCCAAAGGTGCTTCAACAAAATATTAAGCAAAGGGGGTGAATACTTATGTACCTGTTACGTTTAACTGTTTACATTTTAAATAAATTTGCACAACTGTCTAAAAATAATGTTTGTAATTTGTCATTATGGGATATTTCATGTAGCTATGTATTTGATTGATTGATTGATTTATTTATTTTAAAATAAAACTACACCCAAATCAGCTTTACAATAAGTCTGTAACATAGCAAAACGTGAAGGGGTGTGAATACTTTCTGGTGGCACTGAATATGTTATACATACTTGAAAGAATACCTACAGTCCTTATTATTTAAAGATTGACAAACAAACCAAAATCATGCAGTGCAAACTTTGCTTGAATTCAGTGCAGCCAACTGCTACTCTATTGTTGATTAAGCCCGGCGACACATGCTGCTGCTCTACTTTCAAAAATCAAACACAAAACTGTTGTCAGTCCGTCTGCTTACAAAAAAAAATAAAGTCAAAAAATAAAGAAAAAAAATACCCTAGAGCGACCAGACACGAAAATGACATGAAAGCTGATCCGCTCATCAAAGCACTCAAGTCTGCGTCTGTCCCGCCTCCTTTTAGACCCACTTAGTCTCTGGTCTGGCGTCTCACTGGGGAGCATCTCACGCGTTATGATAATTAATTTGATTTGATTTTTTACAGTCCAAGCCATCCAATGACATCATTTTCGAAACCACAAAGTCAATTTTTTAAACGAGTGTCCCCAGAACCGCCGTTTAAAACGAGAATTTTATTCCGCTTGCGCTCCCTTTATATCAGTCAAATCCGCTTCAGAATATCAACATAAAATATATTGTGATGGCTGTGAAAAGACACATCTGTCTTTCTGGTGCTAAATCTGCCTGACAACAGTCATTTGTGGTGTGTTTATGATGCTGTAAAGCTTTCATAATGTGACATATGTTTTCGCAGGGGTTTCGAGCATGGGAACAGAAATAAATGAAAGCTGCAAGCAGAGCTGAACGGGCCCCTGCGTCCCATTTTTCATTATTGAATTCTTGAAATGATCATCAAATTTTGACACCCGATGAAAAAAAACGCATTACAATTTAGCATCGCCCGTCTGTCTAGAATACTTCCTTCTGATCGGGGCTCATTTGAGCAAAAGTGCGAGTCATGACATTCACCCAAAATGATAATCTTGCTGCTTCAAAGCAAAATGGCCACATTTTTTTATTTATCCTGTTATGATAGACATATCCATCCAATTTGTTGATTTGTAAACTAGGTATATGTGGCAAATCCTTGTTTCAACTTTCCAGGGGGTGCTACTGTTTGGGTTTTACATAAATACATAATCTTTTACCATGATACACACACTTCCCAAATTAATGAGTTTTGGGGCATGTTTGAGGCCCCCAAAAACGCCAGTTATTCGTCATAAGAATAATAATAAACAGTATCCCAATGGGATGCTGCTGAGGCCAAGACACATGCAAACATTTGTGCCAAAAAAGGCCAAATACAAGTTGTTGTTTTTTTAACACCATTGCAGGCAAACCTCCCGCATTACATTTTTCACATTTTACGCAGCACGGAAATGGACTCAAACAGCGTCTCGATGGCCCCTCCAGAGACCAGAAACTATGCTCGTGTTGACAGTTGAGGAAAGACCGCGATATGTTTTTCCTGCATGCAAGCAGAGACTCCAAGGAAGCAGTGAGGATGTGGAAGGGGTGATGCACATAACAGGTGTGGGCCGTGCACAGTAGCGTGAAGCTTTTCTTGCCAGTTGTTCTCTTGTGACAACAAGCAGCCCGTCTGTGATGCGCTTGCTTAGCTGGAAAGACGCCTAACAACCTCACTGAACTTTGCGGGGAAAATAGTTGCTTTGTCTGCGTGATACAAGGAGACGGAACGCCACCAGATGGAGACAAATTCAGGCGTGCTTTAGTGCAGCGTGTTCGTCCCATACTTGGGTGGGTTTTTTTCTCCAGGTACTCTGGTTTCCTCCCTTTTTCTCCCAAAACAATCATGGAAGTTAATCTGCTATATGCGGAATGTCACTTGGCCAAACCCGGAAAACAGGTTAGCTGACTTCCTGTGTATGCTACGCGAGCGAGCATCACTGTGGTTTGATGAAATGATTTTTTTTTGAAGCCGGACTTACCAAAATTTTGTTTTCTTTATGGCTGGTGTCTTTAGACAAAAGTTAAACATATTTATTGATGCAAATATGATATGATCAATGTAAATATGGACAAAGCCTAAACATGAAATTTTGTGAGATATCTTGTGTTCACCAAAAGACATTTTAAAGTTCCTACGGGTTTAATTGTCTCCTTTCCCATGCACCCGAACCAGGAGGAAGTGCTTCGACCCGTTTTGTCGAATGCGGAAGTTGCGCATTTCCAGATTGAGCACTCAAAAATTGTCCATAGGAGTGAATGTGAGTGGGAATGGTTGCCTATATCTGCCGGGCGATCGGCTGGCGACCAGTCCAGGGAGTTCCCCGCCTCTTGCCCCAAAGTCAGCCGAGACAGGCTCCAGCTCACCGGCACCCCTAACGAGGATAAACACTATAGACTCACCAAGATCGTCGCAGCAGACCTCCATGGAGTCTGAGGAGCAGTCGCTCAGGTCCTCCAACGTGGCCTTTGGCTCCTCCTGAGCCTGACACCTACGGTAAAATATCATTTTTAAAAGACGCATTTTCCATGTTCCAATTAAAACAGTTGCCTATGATTTATTCAAATGTTTGGAGAGTCTCAGCTACAACAGGATGTTGGCACATCAGTAAAGAGTTTTTCTGGCTTTACTGGATATTCCCAGTTAGCAAATCTGTGGAAACAACAACACTGCAGTTCTGCTTCACTTTTGGCTTTGACCTGATGATGGTTGCATGTAGTCCACGAGAAAAAAGAAAATGGCAGCTCTTCATTACTGCATGAAGAAACTGAATGCGATGGCTCAGTTATTCGAATTAGCCCGACTGTGACACCGTCACAAATTGGGTGGATATCTGGACGGATTGACGCTTTGAACATTTTGCCAGCAAAGGCCCCATCTATCAGATGTCGCTGAAAGATTATCCTGAACGAGTATCCTATGGCGTGTTAAGAGTCATTTTTCATCCCTGATTTGCTCGGAAAACAGTCAATGTTGTCACTTGTAAATGTTAAACCTGTTCAATATTTACAATGGCAAATCCTTACGCGTGGTCAACAGCAAGTGAGGCCGAGCCACGCGTTCTGTAATTGTGAAGTGAAACTGTACCGTGGCCAATCGGGAAGTGACCCGTTGACTGACACAAATAGAGGGAACAACTGTGCTCACTTGAGTGTATAACTCGGTTTGTCCATCCATTTCCAACACCGCTTATCCTGGTTAGGGTCGCGGGGCGCTGGAGCCTATCCCAGCTTACTTTGGGCGAAAGGCAGACTACACCCAGAACTGGTCACCAGTCAGTCGCAGGGCACATATAGACACGGACAACCAGTCGCACCCACTACACCATCAGTGACTTTAACTCTGTTTGTATAATAAGTCATTCACCACAGTAAAATTGACCAGGAGAAATGTTTGCAACTCCAATGCAGTTACCAGATAAGCTAAGAGTTAGCCTAGAATCTTCGATTTTGTTCTTTTACGAGGACTCTTTCTTTGTATTTTCTGACAGTCCGTGGCACTGTGCTTGCCTCTCTCAAGGCAGTATTGTTACTACGACATATATCTGGTTTACGGGTAAGAACATGCATGCTCATCATGTGTAGGGTCTCATGTTTTAAAAATTGTTTAAGATCTTAAAAATCATGCAGTAAGCGTGTACGCCGCTTAACTTGGTTGTGTAATTTCCCACCTGACGGGTGGCCAATCACTGTCGAAACCCAAATACGCACATCGGCGATGAAAGTCACGTTTCCCGTGATTGTTCCAACAGTAATATAGCGTTCCTCACCTGTACCTGAAGGGGGCGACAGCCGCCATGTTCACCCTTCCCGGCAGCTTTGTTCTGGAAGCATTCCTCTTCCGCTCAGAATTGCTCCTCACCTCTCCTTGGAAGCTCCCCATTCCCTCCAAAGACTCCACATTCCTGTTGTCTCCTTTGGCGTATTGTTGCCGGGATGATGCGGCTTTGTCAGCACCGTGGGCGTTGTCCACGTTGCTCTGGCGATATTTCCCAAAAGTCCAGTTCTTGTTGGTGTTCCTTCTAAGCTGGAGGTCTCTCAGGTCTAGTGTGTCTTTTGAGCGAGGGGCTTCCCTTTTTGGAATACGAGGGCTGCTGTACGCCGAGCATGTTCCGTCACTCCGCTGTGTCGCAGCTGCCGGGCTCCGTTGCGAATACGCCCTGGAACTTCGCTGCTGAAGGTTCTTCACAGATGAACCTTTCAGCAGCAGCTCGGAGGATCCGGAGGAGCAGGAAGGAAGTCGTCTTGCGGAATGCTGGAAGTGCGTGGTGGGATTGGGAAGGCCGCTGTATGGCAGTTTGGGGTCTGCTTTGGAGAGAGGCATCCTGCGTCGATGCTAACTCGAAGTAACCTGCTGCTGCTGTAAGAAGATCATGGCTGCAGAGACAAAATAAGATTATTATTGTATTATTGTACACTATATCGGCACTAAAACGAGTGGTTCGCAAGTCTGCCAAAGAGTTCTGATGTTCCACATTTGGATCACGGCTCCAGCCTTCCTGTTTGTAGTTTGCTGTTTGCATGGTAATGTTAGGGGCAAGTGTTAGGGTTAGGATTGCGGTTAGGGTTAGGGGTTCAGTTTTTTTGGGGTACAATGTAGAAGTCTCAAAGGAAAATTATGATCACATTGATTCACAGTTCAAATGACTCTTGGAATATTTTGGGACAATGTGGCAGTGCGTCAGATCAAAATGGCCCCAGCAGTATTATTTAGCAATAATAAGGGTGATGGTTTACCCAGTAATGGCGGCGGTGCAATGCGGAGCGTCTGTGCCAGAGACGGAACGTTTCTGACCGCAGACTTGCTGACGGAATGGGACAATAAACGGCGGCGACGGGGGGAAGAGGAGCAGATGCTTTTGAGGAGTCGAGCCACACAGTCACCAGTCGATGAAACTGTAACGCTTGCTTGGGGATGACAAAGCAATATACACATCAAATGGCAGCATATGGTTGTAATGTAGCCATGGTCCTCGGGTGTGTGAAACATGCTGTGAGTGACACAGCTCGGCTCGCACAGCGTGAGGACGACGGCCCCCTTTAAGGTCGTGCCAACACCGCGGCCTGCCACACTTCAAAGATGGAGAATGACCGGGGGTGAGAATGTGGGCTTAGTCAACGCATATTCCACAAGCATGGTCGACATCCATTCATCCATTTTCTATACTGCTTCTCTTGTTCAGGATCCTAGGCAGCTGCAGCCTATTGCAGCGGACTTTGGGCGACTACAAGCCGAAACCTGTTACCTGTCAATCACAGGGTAGATTCAGGTACAACCTTTCACACCATAGATATGAAGCGTTACATAGGCCTACGCGCTGTAGCAACCTGACTAATCAACGTTCCTTACGTGGTGGCCATGTTGGAGAGGTCGATGTTCCCATCAAAAGCATCCATCCATCCATCCATCCATTTTCTGAGCCGCTTCTCCTCACTAGGGTCGCGGGCGTGCTGGAGCCTATCCCAGCTGTCATCGGGCAGGAGGCGGGGTACACCCTGAACTGGTTGCCAGCCAATCGCAGGGCACATAGAAACAAACAACCATTTGCACTCACAGTCATGCCTACGGGCAATTTAGAATCTCCAATTAATGCATGTTTTTGGGATGTGGGAGGAAACCGGAGTGCCCGGAGAAAACCCACGCAGGCACGTGGAGAACATGCAAACTCCACACAGGCGGGGCCGGGGATTGAACCCGGGTCCTCAGAACTGTAAGGCTGATGCTCTAACCAGTCGGTGTACATGTTTGTCCATGCCAAAGCACGGGCTATCAGTACAGCAATTTCTTTTCAAATGTCAAAAGGAATATTTTTACCTGTGAAAGGTCATTGTGATTGTGATTCTATGGCGCTGTGTGCAACCGTATGCAGTACAATGTGCTTGCATCCTTATTCTTTTAGTTTTCCTGCCATCCACACACATGGAATGCGCTAACGACTTTGACCGCCCTAGCGTAGCGTCTCCGTAGGCACGCAGCTCAAAAGGGGCATGTCGTATCTACCTGGTCATATCTGTGTTTCACAGTGTCACTGACTTATCTATATATACCACGCGATTGGCTAGGAATCACAGCCATACTCTGCTTCTCTTGCCAAAAAAAAAACAGCTGGGATACGCTCCGTCTCACCCACAACCCTAATGAAGACAGGCACTATTAAAAAAAATGGATGGAAGATCACTTATGTGAACTGCTACACTACCAATGGCACAGGAAGAGAAACGTCATCGACCAATGTGTTTGGTACACCACCAGTTATCCACATCGAAAAACGCCACTGGTCTTATCATGGACCATGTTGTCTCGGTGATGACACATGTTTGCCCTCCTTGGAGATTAATGGTGGGTTCGCAAATCAAGCGTGACCTTTTCCACCAGAGGACAAAAGTGAAGCAGCACAATGAGCGGCGGCGTCGGCGGCTGCAGCTGGGAACCTATAATCATCCACAATAAAAAGATACTTGCACCAGGAACCATTTACTGCAGCTCATAAGACTTCAGAGAAGTCCATTTGCTGAATGCTATAAAAGGAAATTGTTATGAAATATAAATGACCAAACCTGGCAGAAACATTTCATACTTTATTCTCCTTTTTTTAATCTTTTGTCGCCAGCATGAAGGGAAATTGTATTAAATTTTGATTATTTCCAGCCACCCCAATCCAGAGGAACAGTTGAACGGGTGCGTCGCTATCTTTTGTCTGATTCATTTTTCTCAACCCTTCTTGATCCACTTTTTATATATAGCAACCCACATTGCTCATTTCCTTTCCCGGCGGCCTGAAAGATTTGTCTGAGAGGAAGTCTGCAGAACACATGGACGGTCTCTCACACACGCGCGCACACACACACACGCACACGTGCACACACGCACACACACACATAAACAAACACACACAGCCAAGTCTAAATGTCAACACAACGAAATGTTGGATTTTGTTGTTGATGTTGGATTTTGTTGTGGGTGTTGTTGTCGGATGTTGACGGGATTGTTGGAGGTTATCGTCCATAGACTTGTCCTGATCCGATCACGTCATTGGAAATCTGGCCGATCACAACATTTATTTTGGGTGTCAGCTGAAAATGATAGTCTTTTATTCTTTTCAACAGAGCTGGCTCAAAGACAGACGAACCGCTAACTAGCTAGCTAGCTAGCATGGTAGATAGGTGGGCGGGCGGGTGGGTGGTTAGGATTCCAAATGCATTAATTAGCATTGTTGCAGTGTTGTGTTATGAAGCAATGTTCATAATAACCAGTTACGCATACACAGGTCGGCGAGAAGGAGCCCGCGGTCGTCACGGTAACAAAATCCCGGCTCGTCATTGGCCTAGCAGTATATAGGGCGCGATGTGGGCTGTCTCACTTGCATGCGACAGGGCCCGCCTCTAAAAACATGCTGATTTCAGCAAGACAAGACATAGGGTGTAAATTGTCATAATTCATGATCCTTGTGGTATTTTGACAAAACCATGTCAGACATGTGATTAAAATATCTGAGAACTGTTTTAATTTGTGGGTAACGATGCATTATATGGGTTGCACGGTGAAATTACGGTTAGACCCGTCTGCCTCACAGTTCTTAGTTTCGAGGTTCGAATCTTGGATCTGGCCTTCACGTGTGGCGTTGGCATGTTCTCTCAGCACGTGCGTGCGTTTTCTCCGGCGACTGCGGCTTTTACCCACGTTCCAAAAACATGCATATTAGCTTCATCAAAGACTCTAAATTGTCCTTATTTGTGAATAGTCGTTTGCCGATATGCGCCGGCCGATGGGCTAACGCCCAGTCCAGGTCCACCTACGACCCTAAAGAGGACGACTGGTGTTGGAAATGGATGGATGGTTTCCTAATGTCTGCTTTTATGCATGCCTGCAGTGAAAAAGCAGCTTGTTTGGCATCTCTCCCCCATGAGACAACGAGGCATGACCGATACTCGTCTAGAACGTACCGTAGCAAACCAAGCGGTGAAAAAGCGCCTGGAGGAGCTCACTCTGCCTCGTATGGGTCAGCAGAGATCTTCATACGATAGAAGTGCATTACAGGCAGACGTGCCTCCGCATCCAATTGCACGCTTAATGACTGCCGTCCAAATGTATTCAAAACATTTTCAAGAAGTTGCATGCGAGAATAGCAACTTACCAGGGAGGCTCTCAAACGGTGGATGCTGGCGTGATCATGAAGCATATCTTGACAAGTCTTTCTTTGCACGCCGGACGGGAGATCCTTCAGTAGCTTCAGGGTGGGCTGCTTCCTTCCCCGCTTGCGTAACCACGCTCCAGTCGCATCCTCCGCCGCCGCCGTCACGGTCAGCGCCCTCTCTGTAAATGCCAGCCCAGGCTAACCGGACCGCTCCTTCCAAGAGCTAAAAGTGGCACCCGGTAAAAAGGTTCCTAATTTTAGTCGATCGTCCATCTGTCGCACGGCGGCTTGGCGGCGGCTCTCGCTCACAGCCGGAACCGTTCAACTGGGCCGATTTGAATTGTCACGGCAGGTTTTGGAGCTCGGGCTCCCTCGGCACCACCCTCACGGGCTCCAATTACTGCAAATAAATGGTAAATTAAGCCAAATATAGCCTCATTTAAATAAATACAGTTCGAAAGTAGCACAAACTGCTATCATGCATCTCCTCATATACGTATTCCGTCAATACCCCGAATGCCCCTGGTGATGTCAAAGAGGAAACATGGCACTTATCGTAAGCAGCTAATGTGGTATAACTTCTTGTTTTCTAGGCTGCTCGGTACCATATGGCTAAGTTGACAATAATAAAAATAATCTCTCCATCTTCTTCACTGCTTATCCTCATCATCCTAGCCATACACGTCTTCACACTCACATTCTCACCTACGGACAATTTAGACGGCGTCTTCAATTACTGTAAACTCAACATGCGTGTTTTGGAGATGTGGGAGTTTCAAACCCGAACATAAGACCAGTGAAGCAGTTGTGCTAACCACTCCATCACTATGCCGCCCAAGAATAATAGTTTTTTTTTTTTTTTCCACTATAACTAACATCAATTAACTTCTTTTTACACTTGTAAAATAAAAATAAAAAATAAGTTAAGTTGATTTCAGATGACATTATTGGAAGCTGCTGGTTTTGTTGCACAACTTTTTATGCTAGGTCGCTAGCTAATCTATACTATAAATACAGAGTTATTAGGATTCTCACATAGTTTCCAGGCAGGACATGCGCCGCTGCAACATGATTGGCTCCTGTGTCGCGGGAAGGGCAGGTTACGCATATGTAATGAGATGACCATCCCAAACATGTATCACATTTGTCCAAAATCCAAAATAAAAGTGAGTTATGGTTAGATTTAGGCCTAGTGTGTCATGCGGAAACGTCTTTCCAAAAGAACAAAAGCAGAGGCCTACCATTGTTCTTAATGTTTTGGAGTTTGGAAGTATCACAATGTATTCGAAGCCAGATGGATCACAACCGAATTTTAGCATTAGCCGCTAGTGATGTGGCAAGGCCTACACTGGTGTGAAGACAGCGGGAGGCTGACTGACGCCTTTTTCGTTAGTCCGTCTTGCACGTTGGAGAAAATCGTCTTTCTTGTGGGCAGACCGTCATGCCGACCTCACATCTTTCTGTTGACTCACTGTCAAGCAATAAGTAAGGATTATAGTCAAACATTATACAGCACAATCACTGCGGTACACAGACAGAGTTCGACCTTGACACATCCAAATCCCTGTCTGTCATATTACATCCTTTCCTCGCCTGGGGCACACAATCGCAAGTTCATAAGCGCCGCTGCTCAGATAAAGAATCACACGACAGGTACAAGAAGATGACAGCGCCGACTGATAACAAAGTTCCTATCGCTTCTCGTTGTTCTTTTTATCGTTAACATCTAATTAGGAGCTGTGCATGTCACACTCTGATGCTTGCACGCCCTACTTTGGCAAATGAGGAGTGCACGGATACACGCACGCACACAAGCAGGGTGTGTCACACACTCTGCTCTACTGACGCCTACTGGAAACTGCATCTCACCGCAACTTGATGAACCAAGCCCAAACATGCTCCAAACAGGCAGGCAACCTGGCAAAGTTGCTCTGTATTCTATGGAAATATCCACCTACCTGTGAGGTTTTACAATTTCTCGTCATGTACGGGATCACTGAAGCACCCAAGGAGAATTGTGGTATCCCGTAATGGTAACGCACAATCGTATCCAATCGCAAGCAAGCATGACATGGACGCAGGGGTCACAAATCTTTTTTTTTTTTAAACTGAGAGCGATGTTGATCCGGTTTCATACACACGTCTACAAAAAAAAAATAATAATAAATACTCAAGTTACCTACATGTTTTGTTTTTTAAAATAATAATTATCATCTTTTTTTGATTTTCATCTATGTGACGACATTCATTTCTCATAATAATTATCAATAATGATTGAACAAGGTAGGAAACGTAAACGTCACAATTCAACGTTTTGTTTTATTTCTATCAAAAGTGTTTTTATGTTTTTCAATGATCGCTTTTACAGCATTCCTAGGAAATCACAATTTCCCATCGCCGATGAGCTATTTTTAGAACAGGCCATGAGTGGCCTCATGTGCTCCTTGAGGCCACCAGGTCGTCGAACCCCCTGATGTAGAGTGAAGTCGTCGAAATATCAAAAATACTCTATTATAGAATATTTTTGTTGTTACAGTTTATGCGTAATTTCATGGGTAATATTGGATGTATAATATTATTTGGTATGAGTGTTACGCCATGGAGTATGGAGCGCTGTTTTTGTGCTCGAGGGGGGGGGGTGGAAGCAATTTGGAAAAAAATTCAAATTACAGAATTTGAAATTTAAATGTGTGGTAAGACTGGTATAATAACTCACATCAAATCAAATAAAAATAAATAATATATTAATAAATAGAAAATATAATATCATTTCAATATTTGGAATGAAAATAAATGCAAAAAAAAAATGCAAACCCCCACATAATATGAATAAAAGTAAATTGTTAAGAGTCCAGGCCCTCCGCCTTCCTCCCGCCTTCCAAAAACATGCAAGTTAGCTTCTTGAAGACTCTCAATTGTCTGTAGCTGTGAATGTTTAGGTTTTTTTTTCCTTCTCTATCTGTGCTCTGCGATTGTCTGGCGACCATTCCGGGGCGTGCCCCCGCCTCTTGCCCAAAGTCAGCTGAGCTAGTACCTGCGACCCTAATGAGGGCAAGCGCTGTAGACACTACAAATAATACTGTAATAGTAGTCGTAATTTGAGCATCAACCACTTAATTAGGGATCGTGAAAAGATGTTAAAGTGGCTGTTGTTTATGTTTACGTGCACCAAAAAGCCTTGAAATGTGTAATTCGACACCGCTGCAAATAAACTAAGTATTATTGTCTTTGTAAAAGGCAGAATTGTTGAGCGTTACCTATGCAAATGCATAATTTTTTTATTTTTAAAAAAAATGCAAAGCAGTCACGCTAACAACTCACCCCTTGCTCCCTCGTCGTGTCCTGTCTTGTCCTGCAGTCAAGTCCCGAGCAGGAGAGAAAGTGCTGAACGCCGCATCCTCGCACCTCGCCTCCCATCGTCTTCCTCTTCCTCCGGATAAATCCGCCAAGCGCCTGTCACTCCTCTTCCTCTCTCGCTCCTGCTTTCAAGGCGACGCACATGTGCACGGACGAGTCCACGCGGCGCCGAAGCGAGGGTGTCCGAAAGGCTGGCTATAAATAGACGTCTTGACTCGCCCGTGGTCTCTTCGCGTGATGCTTGAAGCGAGAGGGAGCAAAGACACATCTTGTAGCAAGTCTTGCCAGAAGTGTGGAAGCTGGAACTGCAAAATAAGGGGAAATGTCACATACAAGTGTGGATATAAAATGACACAACCACATCAATCTAATTCTAAATGTGTCAGCAGTGGGATTCATTTCCATAATAACTGCCCTGCACCAAACTTCAGCTAAAATGGGCTAAGATCCAGAGCCACTTTCGAGTGACGGTCGGAGTCCTGACCACCAGGTTACATGGTTCCGCAAAGAAAATATAATAATATTTTGAGAGTAAATGTAGTAATTTTTCGAGAGAAAGTCAGAATGTTACAAGATGGAGGAAAAATGTTATGAGAGAGAAAAGTCGTTAACTAATACTACGACAAGAAAAATCATAATATTATGGAGAAATCTAGTTTTTTTTTTTAAGAAAATATCAAAACAGAAGAAAAATGTCCTTGGTATGAGAGAGAAAGTCGTAAAGTTACGAGAGAAAACTTTGTCACGTGACGAGAAAGTCATATTGCAAAAGAGGAAAATCACACTTTTGTGACACGAAGGGTAATTTTGTGAGGAAAAAAGTTATAGGGTTCCAAGAAAAAAATGTCCTTAATTTACAAGAGGGAAAAGTAATAATGTTACAACAAGAAAAATCAAAACGTTAAAAGAAATATTGTAATTGCGTCAAGAAAAAAGAAAAACGGTACTCGAGAGAAAGTCATAATGTTCACAGGAAAAGTCGTAATGTTACGAGAAGAAAAATAATAATGTCACGAGAACTATACTGTTATTTTTTTTTCTTTAAGAAAAAGTCAAAATGTTGTTATGAAACAAAAAAGGAATTTTTTGGGAGAAAACTTTGTGCTGACATTAAAGAGAACGCCATGTTAGGAGAAAAGTCGTAATGTTAGGAAGTGAAACATCCCAACCTCAAGAGAGAACTAGTGTTACGAGAGAAAACCTTGTAATATTACGCGAAAAAAAGTCAGAATGTTAGAAGAAAAACAATCATTACGTTACCCCACAAAAGTCAAAATGTTTAGAGAAAAAAAAAAGCTTTTGAGAGCAAATCTCAAAAGTGTTTGTGCCACATACACACAGTGGAGCGTATGAACTGCTGCCTCCAAGAGTTAAAATGCTTTTGTTGTCTTTAGGGGTCCTCGCTTTTTGTCACACTTCGGACTCGAGGAGACGCAAAGTCATTTGTCGTAAAAATGCCAGGCTCCCCCCCGGGTCGTCATGGTAATGAAATTCAGGAAATCAGGTGCGCACCACAATACGTGATCTTTGTGGGATTATTTTATTTGATTTTTTGGATTTTTTTATTTTATTTTTAATTTAAGCTTGTCACACGCACATTATTAATAAGACACATGGCAAGTGGTTTAAATTGTGAAAAAAAGCAGAGCATGTCTCCTTTAAATGTTACATGGGGCGTGGTCAGCCCTACAGAAAAATGCTAACAATACCCCGTGTGAGGCACAATGATCGATGGTTGATGTTGTTGTTTTGTTACGCACGTACGAGACACGCGTGTCCAGTTGGAATTATGATGACGAACGCACACAAATATCACAATTTGTCAAGAATAACACAACCCGTGCCCCTGAGAAATTGCAAGTGCTTTGAGGTGACATCATCATCTTGCGTTTCATTCCATTCCATGATGTGGCCTTTTGGGGGGGAAAAAAATAAATAAAGAAATGACAACAAATTCTAACATAAAACACTTACACACACACATACGCACACTCCTCTAACTCCTCCCACTGAGCAGCTGAGTGTGCTGTTATCCTTTCGCACTTTGCTCTTCATCACAGCTAGTGGACATCTTTAGTAGACGTGAACCAACCAAGAGGCTTCATACAAGCAGGTAGGATTGATCCTAAACTTCTCTCCTTTTTTGTTTTGTTTTGTTTTTTTTTAAATCTTAAAAGCCAAGTTATCATGTTTATTCAAGCTTGTATGGTATGGAGGCCCGAGTTGGAAGATAAATTAGCAGCCTTTTGGGAAAAAAAAACGTATGGTTTTTAATTCTACATTTCTTTTAAAATAATCTTTGAAGTCAGTAAAACTTGAACTTGATCTGATTTTACTGGCAAGGAATGTCCTGTTTACAAAGGGCGATCACGTCGATTACTGACTATTCCGCCAGGACGAACTTTTGAGCGTGTTCCATCTGTGTTCAGCTCTTCCCCAGCCCAAAACTGTATCGTTTCCTTTTCGAGGTAAAGTTTTACTGAGACGTGTAATGGGTGGTTTAACCCGCATTTACGCAGGATGCCTTTCGGGGGAGGGAACAAGTGCGGCTGCTGCCAGAAGACGGTCTACTTCGCAGAGGAAGTGCAGTGCGAAGGGAAGAGCTGGCATAAATCCTGCTTCCTGTGCAGTAAGTCCATCTCTTGCAAAGTCTCGGTGTGGAATGTGGAGGATTTTGGGAAGCAAATGTTTGTGTTGACACGTCGCAGTCCTTATATGGACGTGTTGGAAACATGTGACAAAGTTGTCCTTTTATGGAAGAGGAAGGTGCGCACGCTCGCCCTCGAGCAGAGTGTTTATCTATGACACACAGATGGTTTTTTTTTTTTTTTTTTTTTTTTTTTAAATGTCAAGCGCCGGTTGCAGTGGTTTGGCCTGGATTTACACTGCATGCATCACAATTCATATTGTGGCCCAATTGGGATCTTTGTCAAGGCAGCTGAAGAGACAAAAAAAACAAAAAAAAACCGCATGGAATCAAGTTATCTTCAAATTGGAATCAGCCCTCTTCCAAATGATGATTAAAAAAAAACTATATTTATCAGATATCTGCCAATTGGACTTTGAACTCATAGATGGGATTGACCTTGTCAATGCAAAGCTTGATGTCATTGAGTTATTGAGTTATTATTCATTGAAGTTTAAGGGCCGCTCTGAACAGATAAGAAAATAGTTTTATCTTGAAAATTAAGCCCCGATCTTTCAAGCCCAAAAGCTTGAAAGGCTGTTGGGGTGGGGGCAGGAGTTACGGGAATTTTTTTTTTTTATGAGGGAACGGTTGTATGTTGTGAGGGGGAAAAGTTATGAGGAAGAAGTAAATCATAATTTTGAAAGAGAAAGTCGAAGAGTTATGAGAGGCAAACATTATTGCAAGAAAAACGTCGTAAAGTTAAAAGAAGAAAAGTCATAAGGTTCGGTGAAAAAAAAGCTGTGTAGTTTTGTGAAAGAAAAAGTTGTTGTTACAAGAAAGTCGTAATACTACGAGAGAAAAGGTTTTGTTGCGAGAAAATGTAATGTTACTAGAGAAAAAGTCATACGTTTATGAGGAAAAAAACAATCATAATGTAGAGGGGAAAGTCTTATGACGTGAGAAATGCAAATGCATTTATTCGTGAAACATTTACCTGTATTAATATAAAGTGTCACTTCATAACTTCATATCGCGGGTATACTGTACACAGGTGCATCTCGATGACATCAGTGCGAGCTTGACATCACCAAAGTATTGTACACCGATTGGTTAAAAAGTCGACTAGAACATCTGAACTTTATTTGGGGTGAATCAGTGCCCTTTAAATGGTGGCAGTTGTGTACTGATTCCCATTGAATATTTAATTTGAATGTGATTGATTAATTCAGAACACAGCCACATCCCCATTTAAAAGAGGGTGTGCACACTTATGCAATCACAATGTCTCTGTTGTTTAATTTTACTTACCCTCAATAAAATATATATTTTTGTTCAATTACAATTAAATTGTTATGTTCTAGGTCACAGTAATGGTCGATAACGTTTTGTAATGCTTTATCTTGGCCTCGTCTTTTATATTATCAAAACCTGGCATTTGAACAGGGGTGTGTAAACTTTTGTGCATACCGATTGATTGCTGTGTCGCAGATATATTCATTAAATTGGTATTCGTCACTTGGACCTGCAGTGTACACACAGCCTTAGAAAGACGTTTTCACTTCCCTCTCATTGGAAGTGGTTTGCAAGAAGAACCTGGACAGCACAACGGTGGCCGTGCACGTGGACGAGATCTACTGCAAGTCGTGCTACGGGAAGAAGTACGGGCCAAAAGGCTACGGCTACGGCGGGGGAGCGGGGACCCTCAGCGTGGATGCAGGAGAGGGGCTTGGAATTAAGCCTCCAGTGTAAGAACAAGAAAACCACATTGTAATTTTAGCAGCAATTAAATTGCAATATTCCAAGAATAGTGTGATTTCAAGATAATTAAGTTGTAATATTAGGAGAAAAAACTGCCAAATGAAAGTCTTTTTTTTTTGACAATCCTCGTAATATTTTCTCGACAGAGAAGCTCCGCACCATCCTACCAATAACCCCAACGCCTCCAAGTTCGCCAAGAAAGCTGGCGACGCCGATGTTTGTCCACGCTGTGACAAAACGGTGTACGCGGCGGAGAAGGTTATCGGCGGCGGCAACGTGAGGAAGCTCTCTCATCTTTTATGACGTCAATTAGTATTTGTTGTTGAAAAATTTTACTGAATCTCTTTTATTTGCTCAGTCGTGGCACAAAGGTTGCTTCCGTTGCGCTAACTGCGGCAAAGGACTGGAGTCCACCACTGTGGCAGACAGAGATGGCGAGATCTTCTGTAAAGGTGCGCTAGCGCTACTTGGGCTAGGTTTGCACTACAGTCTCATTGGCCACTGTTGACAAAACGGAATGGTCGCAAGCCCAGACGCTTAAAAAAAAAAACTCATATGAATTTGTTGGTGACAGAAAAATTATATTGTCAAACACTTATTGAGCGGCAATATGGATCCCCCCTATACTGACGCCGACTCTGGAGCCGGGTCCGGGTACCGACCCCTCCCGTTGCCCGTCACGGATATCGTAAAAGACCGAGAGAAAATTCAGCAAGACCGGCGGGGAACATAGTTTAACGTAAACTTGAATGTGTGAATTAAGGATTTAAAGCGCTCCTTCTTGCATTCGCAGGTTGCTACGGCAAGAACTTCGGCCCCAAGGGATTCGGTTTTGGTCAGGGTGCAGGAGCTCTGGCTCATTCCCAGTGAAATCCCAAGCTTCAAGCCACCTCCATTTTGTCACGCTACTCCAGCTACAGCTACACGGAAAACAAAGCAACGTTCACCGACAGTTGCCAGTCAAAAAAGCTTTAAAAGTTTTCAAAGTTTTCAAATTTTCAGGCAAATAATGAAGTCATGCTAATGTTTTTTGATGTTGTTGTTGTTGTTAAACCTTTTAAATTCATCCCCCCCAAAAAAACACACACAACTTAAAGTGGTTGTTAAGTGGAGTATTGAGGCCACACTTTACAGAAACGAAAATATTTGAAAATATATTCAAATTTATAGGAAAATAAAAGCTCTAATGTTGCAAGAATTTTTCGAGGGAATAAAAGTTTTATTCATAAGAGGAAAAAAGAAATCCTAATTTGGCAAAAGTCATAATGAGAAAAATGGTCACTTCGCACGAAAACGTAATGGTCTTTTGGGAACCATAATATTAAAAGAAACTATTTTTAAAGTCACAACATTAATGACAAAAGTCATAATATTGTGAGAGGAAGACATCATTTTTTGACAAAAAAAGTTGTAATATTACAACAAAATGCCCGTGATATAAACAAGTAAAAGGTCAGTATTGTAAGAAAGAAAAAAAAAATTTTTGACAAAAAAAGGATTTTTTTCAAAAAGATTTTAATCACAAAATAGGTCAACACAATTGTCACTTTGTAACATCCTAACATCGGTATTATAGTCATAATGTTATGCCTTTTTTTCTCGTAAGATTACATTTTTTCCCCGAAAAAGTAGATTTGCCTTTATGATTTTCCCAACTTTACGCCTTTCTTTATTCTCGTAATATAATTTATTTTGCTTTAAGTGGTCCTATTACTTTTTTAGAAATGGACCAGTGCCAACCAATTATCCAAGAATAACATACAGTATAGGGATTTTTGCAAAGATGCTATTATATTTCCATTTCCATTACACGCACTGATCTTCACTGCCAGCATGTGTGCGAGCAGAAAAAAAGCAAACATAAAGAGGTCAGCAGCCACATAAAATCATATTTGTACTTTATAGATGGTGACGTTGCGACCGCTTTTTTGTGCCTTGCATGCCAAATGTTATCTTGGTGACATGAAAAATAAATATCCAGCATCAGCGTCACTGTCACTTATGTTTTACAACCGTATTTCAGATGGAAACGTTTGTGTGTGTGTGTGTGTGTGTGTGTGTTTTATGTCGATTGCTCCTTTTGTGGAAGAAATTAGAATGGAAGAAGTAGGAATTGGAAAAGTACATTGAACATATTTAAACAGTAAATGTTTAATATGATCATTTGTAGTAATACAAACGTGATTATAACATGAATGGCAAAACAATTTTTTCGTATAAAGCTGTTGCATGACTGCCGTTTATCATGCTGCCTGTCATATATACTATATATACAATGCATATATGTACTGTAAATATATACAGTATGTATGCTACTATTGAGTAGAGCTATGAGACACTTTATTAGGGACCCCTCCACAATATCAATGTCAAATGTTGTGACAGTAATGTGCAACACACCTCACTGCTGCATATGGCACAACAAATGTCATGACATTATTGAAAATGTATTCAAATTAAATATAAAGGAAATTATATAAATGATACAACAATGAAGGATGATAGTGAATTATTTATTTTGAAAAAAACTAATGTAATAATTATATAATGTTAAAGGGGGTTTTAAATGTGTGTTATATTCATGTGTTTATTACAATTACTTATTTATGAAATAATATTGCATTTGTATAAACTATGATTTATTTTCTTTTTTATACTATAACCCATCCATCCATCCATCCATCCGTTTTCTATCGCTTATCCGGGTCGGGTCGCGGGGGCAGTAGCTTTAGCAGGGACGCCCAGACTTCCCTCTCCCCAGCCACTTCATCCAGCTCTTCCTGGAGGATCCCGAGGCGTTCCCAGGCCAGCCGAAGGACGTAGTCTCTCCAGCGTATCCTGGGTTGTCCCCGGGGTCTCCTCCCGGTGGGACGTGCCCGGAACACCTCACCAGGGAGGCGTCCGAATCAGATGCCCCAGCCACCTCATCTGGCTCCTCTCGATGTGGAGGAGCAGCGGCTCTACTCTGAGCTCCTCCCGGATGACCGAGCTTCTCACCCTATCTCTTAAGGGAGCACCCGGACACCCTACGGAGGAATCTCATTTCGCCCGCTTGTATCCGGGATCTTGTTCTTTCGGTCACGACCCACAGCTCGTGACCATAGGTGAGGGTTGGAACGTAGAACGAGCGGTAAATTGAGAGCTTCGCCTTTTCGGCTTAGCTCCTTCTTTACCATCGATACAAAGTCCGCGTCACTGCAGACCCTGCACCGATCCACCCGTTCCGTTCTTCCCTCACTCGTCCATAAAAGTCCAGAATCGGTGACAAAGGACAGCCTTGCCGGAGTCCAACCCTCACCGGGAACGAGTCCGACTTACTGCCGGATATGCGGAGCAAACTCTGACTCCGGTCGTACAGGGACCGAACAGCCCGTATCAGGGGGTTTGGTACCCCATACTCCCGAAGCACCCCCCACAGGACCCCCCGTATGTATTTATTTTTAAATTTAAATTTAAAATTAGCTATATTGTCAACTTACATTTTATTTTTCCATATTTCATATGAGAGAAGAATAGTGTTTATTATTAGTTATTATTTACACTGAGAGCTTAATCAATCCATTTATGCGTGTGCATTTCTGCACTGTCAGTTTGAAAAAAAATGTCCCGTTTTTGAATCAAGGGTTGGAAATTAACCAATGTTTTTTTTTTTTTTTTAAATCAGCTTTGTCAATTCATTGGAAAGTCATCGACAGATTTATCGTTTAAATAAAACAATCGTTAGTTTCAACCCTATTTAGCATTGATTCAAATAAAGGCTTTTTGGGATGGCACGTTCCGAGATGTGCAACACATACACGTGTGCGCACACCATCACAATTTGTCTGTATAGTTGGACAGCCTCTGCTGTAGGCTGGAAACGACATTCCTCCTTTAAAGCCCGAGCTTAGCGCTGTCTGCGGCCTTTGCGCTAATCAAAGGGGGCTCGTTACGTTGACGGCCGCTCATCAATCCGTTCGGGCAAACCACTCACAGAAACAAAAGCAGCTGGAATGCAGATATTTACGCGTTTATTTCCATTTTATTGTCACATGTTTCTCTTGCAGCGTCGCAAAACAAGCAAAAAAAACAAAAAAAAAACAACTAGCGCGGCTTTTTGCCGCCGCCGCTCGTGAGGCTAGCTGGAACATTTTGGTCGGAACTCAAAATTGTACGACGTTTGTCACATTGTCTTGCTGCTAACAAGTTGGCCCAAAATTGGTGTTTTTTAATCGTAACTTTAAAAAATATATATTTGTTTTGATAAAAAGTATATTGCACCTTTCAATTATTATTATTATTATTATTATAAATACTGTACCAAAACCTTTGGGCGCTTCCTTCACAGAGGAAGTATTCACAGAAGCGTTATGCTAAAGTGCTATTATATTATGATATTGTAATAATAATATTTTGTGCATTTCATATGGAGTTGTTTTACCATAACTCCTCAACCTGAAACACTCGAGGTGAAGTTGAAGCCATTTTTATTTTTATTTTTTTAAATTCAAATTTCAAGTATAAGTAAACCACTTGATGAGGCCGATGGACGCGCTTGTATGTGCGTGCGTGTGCGTGCGTGCGCGTGCGTGCGTGCGTGTGCGTTGGCGTATTCCAGTCCAGCGAGAGAGGAGGGACAAAGGCGGGGGGCGAGGGATAAATATCCCCTCTGCTCTTCTCCCTCGCATCACTTTCTGTCTCACTTCATCTTCCCACCGAGGTACGTAAAGGCTTAACAACAACACTTTTGTGCTTGAAATAATCATTTACGCGACATTTGATCAGTTTAACAGGACCTTTTATGAAGAATGTTAAGGAGATTTTGCTCGTTTTCGTCAGATTTCATTATGACGATGGAGTTTGGGATTGTATAGACGGACTTATAATTGAGTCTATGATGATGGCAACCACTAACATTGAGTTATATGTCATCGTCTGTCTGTGTGATTGTTTGGAGTTATTTGGAATAAAACACTTTGCAGAAGAATGACTATAGTTTTGTATTGTCCGTAATTGCCGCCATGTTGTTCTGTCATGTCTGCCATCGCTTGGCTGTTTTTGGCTGAGGCAAGAATGCAACGTGCACGACGAACAGGGTGTGTACAAGCGATGGTGGGTCAGTTGACAGCTTGATATTACGCAGCTGGCCTTTTTACAACTAACACATCCTAATGCGGGCTAAGCATACGCATTAAAAAAAGAATAATAACAATGAAATGTATCGCACGTACAATAAGATCCACTCATGAGTAATTCAATAAACACCCGCCGAGGGGCACAGTTCCATTCCGGGAAAGGCCGGACAGTCGCCAATGCGGTGGAATGTTTCTGGAGTGGAAAGTGTATTAAGATCCTTTGGGGGCCGCCAAAAGGTGTTATTTTTGTCTTTCAGGGTCAACTCAGATAGCCAAGATGCCTGAGAAAGTGTAAGTGTTGTGTTGGTCGTCTCTCATCTGTGTTTATTGTTAGCGCGTGATTAGGAAACACAATCACTGTGATGACACTAATGCCGCCGTTTGTTTCCAATGCTTCCATTACAAGGCCTGAGGTGAGACTTTCAACACCGCGTTCATGTATCTCCAAGCACACTGACTCACTTGTAACACTTATTGTTTCCTGCAGAGGAAATCGAAAATCTCAGCTTCTCGCAAGCTCATGCTGAAGGTGAGGTTTCGATCGTATGCGTGCGTGCAAACGTGACGGAAATCATGCATTTTGTGTTGCTGTCGTTGTTGTTGTCGTGCTGCAGAGCTTGATGGTGGCCAAGGCCAAAGAGGATCTCGAGCAGGAGCTGGCGGAGAAGGAGGAGCAGAAGGAGAAGTACCTGGAGGAAAAAACACCCGCGTTAAATATCAACTCAATGAGCTTGGAGGAGCTGCAGGTGCGTGACTCCGCTTGGACTTTTGATGAGTTTGTATGTTAAAATGTCGTTTTTCCCGTTGACTTGCTCTATTCAAAGAGAAACACAAGATCTCGAGGAGGAGTTTGGAAATGGCCAAAATAAAAATGATTTTGCAGCATAGGTTCTTGAGACTGTTTTCTACCTCTGCTCGTCATAGAGGTGTCTACCAAATTGCACCTGGCTCAGAGAAACTGTCTTGGAGTTTTATGACAAGTCATGGAACTTCCATTTCCAAGTTCCATTTGGAAGGAACCCTGGAAATGCGTCCAAAATCAAATGTGGAATCGTGAAATGCGCGCTTCCGACCTAAATGGAAGACTTTCTGTGTCTTTTGAGGTGTGACTTCTTGAGACTTTTTTGTCCATCTACTCATGATAGAACTGTCTTCCAAAGTCCACGATGCTCTGTGGAACTGGCTTTGGGGGCTGAATTTCAGCGTAGACCCAATGAGAATTTCACGACTGATTCGTCAAACTTTTCTGCTTGTACTTCCTCCCATATTCCAAAAATGTTTGGTTCATTGTCAATCGTTGTGAATGTGATTGTGTGTTCGCTGCTCTGTATTTAATATAAAATAGTGCTACCATTCTGCTCTTAATGTAGCACTGCGACTTCAAAAGATGACTACTACGCACTTGGGCTGAACTAAAGTCTGGGTGAATCCAGGCAGTGATGTTCTTGTTCATGTCTATGTAGAACCTTTGTGAAGAACTCCACTCCAAAATCAACGTGGTGGATGAGGAACGCTACGACATCGAGGCCAAAGTCACGCACAACACCCGAGAGGTCAAAGCGGCACCGGCGACGTCGAAAGTGATAACGATGGTAAACGCTTCTTCTGCTGTGTGCTTTAGATCAAAGACCTGAACATCAAGGTTCTGGACCTACGAGGGAAGTTCAAGAGACCCAACCTTCGGCGGGTGAGAGTCTCGGCCGACGCCATCCTGCGCTCGTTGCTGGGCTCCAAGCACAAAGTGTCCCTGGACCTGCGAGCCAACCTCAAGTCGGTCAAGAAGGAAGACACGGAGAAGGTCAGTTGTGCAGCAAGTGGAACGCAGAGTCGAAAAACTTCCCAGGCTGACTCTGTCTTCTTCTTGTTCAGGAGAAGACGGCGGAGGTGAGCGACTGGAGGAAGAACGTGGAGGCCATGTCGGGCATGGAGGGCCGCAAGAAGATGTTTGACGCCGCAAAGGGCCCCGCGCAGTAGAAGACACGGCTCACGGAATAAACCATCTCGCTTCATTTCAGTTCAGCAGAAGGCGACTCACAAGCTGAGCATTTTTTTTTTTTTTTTGTCTCCCACTTCATTTAGTGTGTTCTCTTTTCTGTGTCCCTGCAATAAACACACAGCACAAACTGAATATGTGTTTTGCGCTTCATGGTAAGTCACCAAACTTCACTGCCGTGCTCCATCCACACTCTGGTTATTCACATTACAGCGTTGCCCGTCTGACTGGTGCACGTGGTTCAAATTTGGTAGCAGTCAGACAAAATCTGTAGGTCAAAGCAACCATCAAATTGCTGATTTAAACCAAAATATAGAATGACTTCTAGCGCAATTTCAGGCTGGGAGCCTTGAGACGTCTACCAAATTCCATATTGCTAAGTGGAACTGGCTTCAGGGGCTGCGAGTGGAGTTAAGATAACGTAAGTTATCACTGGGCTCTTATCAACAGATAATGACAAAAAGTAGAATTACAGTGGGCACCCGAGATTTTATTTTCAATTTTTGTACTTTTCTTTGTTTTTTTTTTTGGGGGGGGGGGGGGGGGAACCAACCCCCCAAAATTGCTAATTGGCAGTTTATCATTGCTTAGTCAAGAATTTTCGGGGTTTAATAATTTATTGTCAGTGTAATTATAATGCAATTGCCCGCAGATTTTTATTTTTCACGGTCCAGCCTGGATGCGAGTTCATGTGGCGAGAGCAATTGAGATTGGAGCAATCTCAGGATGGCATGCAAACATTCCCACGAGTGGCTGTGAGCAAAATGCTTTTTTATTTTTTGGGGTGGGGGGGGGGGGGGGGGCACTTTTGCTCAAGCCAGGAGTCTGTCAGTTTTCACTTTGACCACATGGTGGAGATGTCAACTCACAGTCAATGTAAATAAATGCAGGAGAATCTTTGGATAGATAGGTGGATTGACTAGAGAGAGAGAGAGAGATAGAGAGAGAGAGAGAGAGAGAGAGAGAGAGAGAGATAGATAAAGTAGATGTAAAAAGTCAACACACCCCTGTTGAAATGCAAGGGGGTTTTTGTTGTTAAAAAAAAAAATGAGACCGTGATAAATCATTTCAAAACCTTTCCCACCATTAATGTGACCTAGGTTTTAGGGGTGGGGGGGGGGGGGGGGGGGTAATTGAAATAATTGGAAAAAAAAGAAATGTTAAAGTTTCTGCTTGAAAGCAAAAATAAGAAATAGCCTACTACAAATTCTGAACTTTATTTAGTGGTGACCAGAGGCACTATAAATGGATGCAGGTGTGTGCTAACTCCCATAAACATGAGTTTGAATGTGATCGGTTAAATTCTGAACACAGCCACATCCCCAGTTATAAGAGGGTGTGCACACTTGTGCAACCACATTATTTCAGTTATCTATTTTTACTTCTCCTCCCGAAAAGATTAAAAATATATATATATTTTTACAGGTAATAGGTGGAAAAAGTTTTGAAATGATTTATCTTGGTGTCATTTTTTTATATATATATCACAAAACCTGACATTTGAACAGGGGTGTGTCGACTTTTTCATCCGCTGTAAAAGGTGTAAAAAAAACCCAAAAAAACAGCAACAAGTACATACGCCATCCGCACCGACCTCTGGTGCTGCCAATCGGACTTCACCCCCCCCCCCCCCCCAGTCGGCATCAGCGCCCTTCTTGTGATTGAAGGCCAGAAAATGCATTTTTTTTTTTCCAGGCTGTGTTTCCGTGTTGAGCAAAGGTTGAAGATGGTCCAGCGGGTGGTGTGGGATGGAGTGGGGTGGGTGCTCACAATTGCATCATGGCTCCACTTTTGGTGGCGGTTACACAACCATGGCACTCGTTCAGAAGCGGCGAAGGCCACAATAAAAGTCTTCTTGCAAATCAAAGGAGCAGGCCGGGAGTGGTGTTTACACATCTCACTAAGCCCACCCTTACCCTCTTACAGGGTCCGCGTCCAGGTTTTTTGCCGTGTAAAAATAGTCAAAGCACGTCCAGTGAGAATGTACATTTTAATACCCGCCGCCATCTGTTTGCAGGTATGTGCCCACCGCCATTGTGCCGTCATGTGATCCGAGGCCCGGTTTAAAAGCTTACCCGGGCCCGGGTCAGGGGACAGCGTGGTGCGTTTCCCACTCCTCCACATCTCCAAGGAGCTTCTGGTCCCGGTGAGTCTGCAGTTGTATTTATTTATTTTTTTTTTTTTTGAAGCACAAAATAACTTTTTGGGTTTTGTTTTTCAAAGTGCAGGTGCTTTGTTTTGCAACATGTCGGACGGCGAGGAGGCGTACGAGTGAGTATATGATAAGATGGCGGTCAGATGACATGATGGAGACGACTAATGCATTTTGGTGTGTGTGTGTGTGTGTGTTTTCTTGCAGGGAAAACCGTAAGTCTATTGATGCATGCATCACATAATAAATGCAAAATGATGCATTTCGGAAGCCTGACAGCATAATTGCTTAAGTCGTTTTTGAAATATTTTCAGAAAACCATGAAAAGATAAACACACAAAGAAAAAAATTCAAAACAAACAGAAAACACACCATTTTCTAGCAAGCATGTTTGTATTTTGTTTGTTGATATTGTGACAGTAAGTTAAAAATAACTTGGCCAATTATGCTATTAGACTTACAATAATGATCATATGTGTTATGATGTGTATATGCAATTTTTATAGATTAAAATGTATGCTTTTATGGATTTAATGTTTAAAATGGGTTATTATATGATATATTGAATCATTTTTTAATGAAATTTTACATTGAATTATTATTTTATGACATTATATTTCTAATTATGTATTTCAATTAAGCTACATATATTTTTCAAAAAAGGTAAAAATAAGTTAACCACTAATAATATGAAAAAATCAACACCAAATAAAAGGGTAAAAATGGTCATTCTTAAATGTCATTCAAGAGTAAAGTTATGAAATGATACCAATTTATTTTTGTTTCATATCAATATGCATGTATTTGATTTATTTTTAATTATTACCTCATATTATTTCAATTTCAATTATTTCAAGAATTTTAAATTTTAGCTCAAATAATTGAAAAAAAACATTTGCAAAAATGAGCTCACCACTCAGTGATGATAACAATAATATCTTTGTATGATTTAAATTATCATCAATATCACTGAATAAAACAGAAAAAAACATAGTAAATGACTAAATAATCCATTTATCGTATTAAACTTTAAATTATTTAAATATTATATTTATATTTGAACCAAGCCAGTGTTTTTAATAATTATTATACTACAGTAAATAATCAATGTTGATCAACATTCTTAACTGTCATAGAAGTGTAAAAAATTGGATAACCACTCATTATAATAATAATGACACATTTTATAGGTGATGTATAAAAACATCTACACTGAATAAAACGGTAAAATTAATATTGTATTAAATAAATATAAAATACATATTCTTAACTGCAATGCAATAAAAAATAATATAGTTCATATTGTGTATCATCAATAAAAAAAATCGGGGAAAAAATGTTAGTGATACACATTTTTACCTGTCATACAAGTGCAAAAAATTCACTCCTCGTCTTAACAGTAAGGTGACAATATAACGTTATGTATTGTCGATTTCGGGCTTGTAAGCACCCATGAAGTCACATTTCCAACTTCCACAAATACACGCGCGGTTCCTTGTTTTCGAAGCTCACTGATCTGCGCTTGTTTGCTGTGCAGCCCCTCCAATCAGCTGCTGGTGTTTTTCCTGCCACTTGATTTGCTGCTTTACGTGCTAATCCGCCGGCTTCCCGGTGCTCTTTTTGTATTTTTGTCCCGCTGCCACTGTCCAGGCAGCTGCGCCTGTCCACCGCGTTGACCTTTATCCCCCGCTGCAGTGGTTCCCAAAACCGGTTACATCAAGTAGTACTATCTCAAAGTACAACAACAACAAAAAAGTTAACAAAAGTTGTCCTGCACTTAACAATTGTACTGGATTGAATAAAAAAATAAAGTTCAAGCCAATGTAAAACTATGCACAGTTGAAACATTTTAATTCAGTGATTCTTTCATGTTCCACTAGAGGGAGCCAGAGTACCACTCCCAGTACAAGTACTACACTTTGAGAATCATTACAAGTTTCTGCGGCTTCCAAAAACAAGCACGCTAGGTTTATTGAAGACTCTAAATTGGCTGTCGGTGTGAATGTGAGAGTGCATGGTTGTTTGTCTGTAAAGTGCCCTACGATTGGCCACTGACTAGACCAGGTTGTACTCAAGCCTGGTTGGAAGTACGGCATCCCGTTGCGATAACGCGGTCTTTAAAACGTTTTAAAAGTAACATTTGAATTCTTGAATATCTTACAAGTGGAACATTTCAAGCTAAAGTAACTCATTTGAAAGATGTTTTAATGGATGCTATGATATATAAAATTAGGATTTTATATCATTTGATTTGAAAAGAATTTAATAGTTTTCGGCTTTAATTACATTTCAAAACAATTAAAAAAAACAAGTTTAAAGTTAAAATTTAGAATGCTCAATTTAATGGATGATATTCTATATTACATCATTATTCATATTATGTACTGTATTATTAAATTATTTTATTTTAACTACATCCAAAACACCTAATAAATAAAAAAAAGGATTAAAATAACAATAATAATAATAATAATGAATGATATTACACATTTTAAATGTATTAATTAACTTTCCATTTTCAGCATATTAAAGACATACAGCAATCAAAATAATTAAAAAGTGTAAAAGTAAATAATAGCCAAATTGATGTGTAAAAAAATAAGACTAAAAATACAACAATAAGGTATTGTTTTGCATTTTATAAAGTAATATTAATGACAATATTTTGGCAAATATCGTATTGTATGTTTATAATATTAATCGAGTTTTCTTAATGAGTGGTTTTTTTACGTCTTTTAGTTTTAAAATGTTTTAATGTTGATGGTCACATACACCCGTCAAAAGAAGTAAGCCATTGCAAATGATTAAAATGCAGAGAAATCCACTTTGTGTGTTTTTGCGTTGCACTGATCGCCGTTGCGCGGGCTTCCAATTCCTGCTCTGTGGTTATCGTCACGAAATATTCGTGTTTGCAGCTAACGCGTCGTGCTTTGCACAGGAGAGGAGGAGGAGCTTGCAGATGAGGAGGAAGTAGATGGAAGTATAGTTCACTTCTGCAGCTTTTGTTGCTTGTAACACACACAACGTCACGCCTGTCGTTAGCAGTGTGTGCGCGCGCACAACAATTCTGTGTCGTCGTCAAAAAACTTGTCAGACTCAAGAAAAACCCTTAAGGGCAGGGGTAGTCTTCTTAGAAAGATCATTGATGACATGGTATGCTTTTAAAAATAGTAATAAAAAAATAATGGAATACTTTTTTTTTTTTTTTTTTAAAGCACCTCTCCTTTGCCGAGATAATCCACCCACGTCACAGGTGTGGCAACTCAAGATGCTGATTAGACAGCCTGATTATTGCACAGGTGTGCCTTAGGCTGCCCACAATAAAAGGCCGCTCCAAAATGTGGAGTTTTACTTTTCTACATCTCTACGCTCAGCTCATGAAAAAAATAGGAGCAAAAACTAAAGTGTTGCATCCGTATTTCTTTTTTCAGTGTTGCAGGCATCAAATCCAAAATGGGTGGATATTTGCATTAAAAAAAAAAAAAAAAAAAAAAAAACTAACATTCATCAGTTTGAACATTATCTTGTCTTTGTCGTGTACTCAATTGAATAGAGATTGAAAAGGATTTGAAAATCATTGTGTTTTTTTATTTACATTTTACGTCCCAACTTCACTGGAATTGGGCGAATGCTCAACTTTTAAATTGGAAAAAAAACAGAAAGTACATCAAATAAAAACAAATAAATGCCTTGTGCAAATGCGCCCTCTCCATCTATTTGTGCAAAGCTGACGGCTGAGTTATTTTTAATGACGCACACGCACGTGCATGCACACACACACACATTTTCACTCCATCATGGCTGGCAGCTGCCTCGTTTTCTCTTTCATGTCACTCAACTCGCTTTTTTTTTTTTTTTTTTTTTTGAACTGCTGTCTTTCCACTCGATGAACTGGAAAAACTGAAACGCGTACACTTCAAAGCTACTGTTGTCCACAAATGACAGACAGGGCACTTCATAAGGTACCCCTGCAAGTCCCGATGACATCCAATATTATGTTTGTTAGTTTGCCATTTGTCAATCTCCCTTGATGAATTGTTTAAAATGTTTTTATTGACTTAAATTACTCAAAATACACAAATAAGTAAAGATTCACATCACTTAGCGTCCACTTGTAACACTGAGGCTGAAATGACTCGTTTTTGGGAAGGCAGTTCTGTCTCGTGCAAATAATTGTAATAAATAATTTTTCTGAACCGTCAAATGACTATTTTCCCCAAAAGTGGCTAGCGACAGATCAAGCAACGTTTTCCAACCCTTCAATTGAATAAGAAAAAGTGACAAGTAACAAATGTAGCAAATTTTCCGTTCTATTGACTAAAAAAGGTGACTAGCAACATTTCCAAGCCATCTGGCAGATCCATGCTTGTGGCGCATGCAGCGGACACATGGCAAAACACAAATCCCAGCCGAACAGTCCAGTATTCGCTGTTGATTGGACGAGTGGAGACGTCATTCAAAAGCATGAGAAAGTGTCTCCAAACTTTTGACTCTTTTTAACTGGAGTGTTTTTGTGCCTTGCAATAGATGACAGCGAGGAAAATGAAGAAGGTACACAGCACTGACTATATCACATATAGCAATAAAAATGAATCATATCTTATTAAAATATTTTTGGCATCTTTTTTTTTTTTTACACGTAAAAGACGCCAGGAAGAAAAAGTAAGAGATGATGTTTCATTCATAATGTGTTATTATAATTCATAATTTTACATTATTATTATTATTATACCGGTATACAATGCATTATTCTTTATTATAATTTAGAATGTTTTATATTATTTGTAGTTATAATTGTTGAAAATGTTTTTGATTTTATATATATTAATATACATCATTATATAATATTTTTCCATTAGAATTTATATCATTATATGTATGTGATTTATTTTTATTTTTATTATTTTTTACATAAGATAGCATTCATATTTAATATATATTTTAAAATCATCATTGTTGTATTATTATTATTATTATTATATGCATAGTACTATAAACACATTTATTATCATTATGACATTGTTATTCCTATCATATATATTAAATATTTTTTTTTATTATTACAATTCCTGATCAGGCCTGGTTTTGTTCCCTGTTTGGCTGCCCCCAAAATCCCAGATGGAGAAAAAGTGGACTTTGACGTGAGTTGAAGTTATTATTTCTGTCATGATGATTGATTGATTGATTGATTGACTGATTGATTGGCTGACCGGTCATGCGTGCACATCATCTTTCAGGACATCCACCGCAAGCGAATGGAGAAAGACCTGACGGAGCTCCAGACTCTGATCGAGGATCACTTTGAGAAGCGCAAGAAGGAGGAAGAGGAGCTCCTCAGCCTCACCGACCGCATAGTGAGGTTCCCCCGTCACCTCCGGATGACATCATCAACCGGCGACCCCCTTCCATTTCTCTGCTTTGCGACTTTATTAGGAGAAGCGCCGGTCCGATAGAGCCGACCAGATGAAGATCAGAGCGGAGAGGGAAAAAGAACGACAGACGAAAATGGCCGTAAGTCCAGTCCTTAGTGGTCCGCGTCTCGGTTTACGACATAAGCACATTTTTCTCAATGGGGTTTGGTTTGGGAAAAAAACTCCAAGCAGTCATATGCAAAAAAAACAATTATAAATAAATAAATATCAATGTTGATAAACAAGAGAAGAATAACGGACCGGTTGCAACATTTTGAAATTACCTAATAAATACTTTGTTTCATTTTAAACCAATATATCGACTCATTTTCTGAATTTTGTACCTAATAAATCTACTAATCTCCAGCATTTTATTACCCAATATAAACTGACCAGTTTGCTTGATTTTGTACCTAATGAAACGGCTTGTTTGCTACTTTTTTAAAATAAAAAATCATTACTTTCCTGTATTTTGTACCTAATTAAAACACATTCACTGCCATTGACGGCTTTAGATGTTAAATATCCATGTTAACTGAGAAGGCTGGCAGTGAAGGAGTTTTAAGTGAGTCATTTATTGTACTTTGCACTCATTGGACTAGTTAGCAACATTTTGTAACTAATAAATGGACTTGTTTGCACCTTTTTTATTAACAAATGTGTTTCATTTAGTACCAAACAAATTGACTAATGTGTGACAATAAACTGACTAGTTTCTTGCATTTTGCATCTAACGAACTGACTACAACATTTATTGTAATATTATTATTACAGAGGTTTCTTGCTCAGAACTAAAAATTGAAAATCGGCTATCAGTTGACTCCCAAGTGACGCTCTATGTTTATTATTTATGATTGCTATTTGACGTTGAAATCAAAGCAACATAAAAACGTAGCTTCTGATTGTGAAACTTGTCATATTTCATATTCCGTATTTTTTTTCCAGGAGGAGAAAGCGAGGAAGGAGGAGGAAGAGGCCAAGAAGAAAGCCGACGACGACGCCAGGAAGAAGTTGATCCTGAGCAACCTGAGCTTCACCGGCTATAAAGTAACCCGATATTATTATCCCGTATTATTATGGTTCTTCATCTATATTAGGTGTTCCTAATACTTTGGCTGTGGGTCGGGCAGACGCAGACGGGAACAAAGCGACAAACCGAGCGAGAAAAGAAGAGGAAGATTCTCAACGACCGCCGCAAGGAGTTAAACATTGATCACCTGAGGGAGGACAAAGTCAGGTAGAGATCTGGCAATCAATCAATCAATCTATCACTTTAACCTTCTGTCTATGTATGTGTCTACTCTATGCAGGGAAAAGGCCAAAGAGTTGATGGATTGGATGCGGCAGCTGGAAGCGGAGAAGTTTGACCTTCAGTACAAATACATGAAGCAGAAATACGAGGTGACTCAATCATACTGAAGCATTACGATATATTACAACACAATATTTTGTGCCTAATAAACTGACTAACTTACCATATTTTGGACCTAAAACATTGACTAGATTGCTACATTTTGTACCCAGTGAACAATGTACCACAATGTGACTGCAACTTGAGATACGAGCACTGTTTGGTGGCAGGGAACTTAGCTCAAAAGGTATCACCAAAAAAATAAAAAATAATAATAATAATTCTTCAAGATGAATCATGCCACTTCCAGTTTAGGTTTACTGTCAAACTAAACATACAACAAAGAGGATTACACTGTATGTTGGCTTTTGTACCTAATAAACTGACAAGCAGTTTGTACTATAAACTGGTCAATTTGCAGGATTTCGTGCCTGATAAATCGACACATTGTTGTATAGTGACGTGACTTAACGTATAACTGCACACATGCAGGTGACTGTGCTGAGGAACCGCGTCAGTGACCATCAGAAAATGTGAGTACAATCACTATTCCTACTTTCAAAAGAAATAATCAATCAACGATGACAGATGCTCAGATCAATAGATAATCTCATGTGCAAATAAACAGTGAGAGGGTTTTAACAAGGCGGCGGGCCCCTTAGCAGCTGCAAGGGTCAGCTGCCTGCCAGCTAAGTGGGCTACGTGGGGGCTTAAGTAGGACAAAAAGGTGCCTCAAGTGAGACTGCGACAAACACATGTGTAGAGGGTCCCAAGGGGAGCGTGGGGGTTAGGGGTGGGGGCGGGGAGGTACAACAGCTGAAAGGTCTTAAGTGCAACACGATCATTTGGTGACCCCGACGCCATCCAAATCACGCCGGACACCCCCTCGGACTACTGATACGCTGCCTATTTAGCTCGTTGAGTCATTGTTGGATATGAACAAGAGTGGTCGCTAAAAACAACAGCGAGTCATTAGCCGCTAACTGCTAATTTCAGTCAACAGTGGATGTATTCTGCTCACTTACTCCTGTATGAAAACAATTACAAATTAATGAATAAAATGTTAGCCAGCTAGCAGTTTCCCCTGCCCAGTCACTTGTTGCTAGGCAGAATTGGTAGGGACATAAAAATATGCGCACCAAAAAAACTGAGGATCATACGTTGCTACTTAACTTTATGTGTCATTGTTGCATACAAACAACATTTTCCGCTGAAAACGACAGCCAGTCAGCAGTGAATGTATGCATTTGCTCCCGTAGGAATACAATCATAAACTATAGAATTAAAACGTTAGATAGCTATAATTTTATCCTGCCAGGTTGCTTCACTTGTTGCTAGGCGGAACTGGAAGGTGCATAAAAATGAGAGTTTCAAAACACTGATGAACAGATTATTTAGCCCATTGTGTCAATGTTATTTATAAAGAATCTTTGATAAAAACAATAGGGGGTTGTTAGCCGCTAACTGCTAACAACCGTTAACTGTCAATGTACACAGTTACTCACGTATGACTAATCACATAACTAAAGAATGTTTCCATAAACATTAGATAGCTAGCTTCACACACTTTCAAGGTCACTTGTTGCTAGGCAGAATGAGTAGTGGCGTAAAAATGTGTCCCCCAAAGCAACAGCGGACTGTTAGCCGCTAACTGCTAACAACAGACAACAATGAATGTCCGCATTCACTTTTGATTTATTTATTTTTTTACTTTTGTTTGTCAGTTCAAAGGGCAGCAGGAGCAAACGAGGCCTGAGGAAGTAACAACACCCTAATGTTTCCTCATAAGTTGCCTTACTTGATAAATATAATAAATCATCTTCATGATTGTCTGTGAAATCAAGTGCATGCGTGAATAAAAGTGTCACAATGACATCATTTGCGTCTGTGTGTTTCTTTAACTTGTGAGAACTGAAAGGCTCTAATGACAAATCATCATCATTATTAATTATTATTATTATTATTTTTGCAGCCTTGCTCTTTTTTAAACAAGTGCCAATCAGGTTTTCTTTTGATGTCTGCTCCACTTTTAACTCACTTGTTGGATGTTGGACTGAATAAATGGGCTACTTTTGTTGCATTTTTCTACCTCATTAATTGACTGGACTGCTGCATTTGGCGCTTTTTTTTTTTAATCAACCAGTTTACTCCATTTTGTACAGAATCAACTATTGAGAAACATTTTGTACATAATAAATCAACTAATTTGCTACATTTGGGGCCTAATTAATTTACTAATACTATTACTAACACACAAATACTGTCTTGTTAGTTGCATTTTGTGCACCTAATAAATTGACAAGTTTGCTGCATTACGTACTTAATAAGCTGATGTGTTACAAATAGAATTTCAAACATTTTGAAACAAATCAACCGACTGTTTGATAGCTGCATTTTGTACTTAATAAAATGACAAGATTTCCTTCATTTTGTAACTAGACTGGTTCGGTGTATTGTGTACCTAATAAATGGACTAATTTGCTCCATCTTATTTTAACCCACGGTGCCATCTGTAGGCTCGATTGGGGCACTACCCTGCTTGCCCCTGCCTAGAACAGTCTCAACTGATATATACTCCAACGGTATGAAGTCATGATGCTTTTTATAGGCTGCACCCATGCAGACTATTCTTTCTTTTACAAGCACACGAATGAGTTTAAAATAAAACCTCGTAAATTGTAGGCATCATCCGTGAGACCATGGGCGCCTCAAAGGTAAGCTGAGGTCAAAAGTTAAGCGATCGACCCGGAGGGCAGAATGGAAAGACGTGCTACTCTTTTTCGCGCAAGCCAGACAGGTGCGACTTGACAGCCAATGAGAAGTCAATTAGTGACGTTTGCCCCCGACAACTGCATTTTGTACCTCATAAAATGACTATTGCATTTCAAAATAAATGGAATTGCTCCATTTTTTAAATTAAGCAGTTAATTGACGAGTTTGATGTGTTTCATTACAAATAGATCAATGTGACATCTTGTACCACTTAAATTTCCTACAGTATTTTATTTCATTTTGTAACTCATAAAATGACACATTCACTGCATTTTGAACCTTAATTTAATGATTACTATTAATATTAATTGACTAGTTTAGCAATTTTCACCTGATAAAACTTTTTTTTTTAGTCATTTTTTAGTCTAATAAATTGTCGAACTGACACTCTTTTGTGAAAAACTTCCCGCATTTTGTACCAAACAAATGGACCAATTTGCTGCATTTTACTGAAAAAAAAATTGAACTTCGCTGCAATTAATGTCTAATAAATTGGTTAATTTACTATTTATGTATTTAATAAATGGAAACATTTTCTACATTTTGTACCTAATAAATGGACTAATTTACACCATTTGATATACTGTGTAATTAACCAACCTGCTAGCTAAATTTTGTACTGAATAAACTGGCAAATGTTTAGCATGTTTGACAAATTAACTGACAAGTTTGCTCACTGGATAGGCTGCCAGATTGAGTATCTAATAAATAAGCTAATTTGCTCCATTTTATTGCATTTTGTACCTAATTAACTGACACAATTGTTATACTTAAGTACCTCGTAAAGGTAAGCTGAGGTCAAAAGTTAAGCACTCAACAAGGAGGGTAGGAGAAAGAAGTGTTTTTCTTTACAGCCAATGACCAACAGTCAATTAACAGCATGTTTCGCCCCTCTAAAACTTTATTGACACTTTCTTTAAAAAACAATTGCTCACCAATTCAATTACATAGGGAGTTTAAAAAAACACAAAATAAAATGACAAAGGTTGTTAGCGCACGCGGTGTGGGTGGGGCCCCGCGTGCTAGTCGATCACTTGAAGCGACTTGTGGGCCGCCGCGGTGATGTCATTGACAAACGACGACTTGTTCATCCCTTGCTGTGGAACAAAAATCAAAAACACAAAATCAGTGCAACCTCCGGAGAAAGCCTCCTTTCCAACCTGCGTTACCGCATTCCTGGGAACGTAATCCTGGGAGCCATTTCTCACAAATACCAGCGAGAGGCGTGGAAGCAGAGACACGAACTCACCTTCTTCAGGAGGCTTTGGATGTCCTTGTCAGACCACAACTGGTAGAGAAACGCAGATGCTGCCTTGCTGGATTTGGGGAAATATCTGAGAAAAACATGCACGATCAAGAGGAAATGTTAGCGATTTAAATGGAGTACACACATAGCGACAACCAGGCCGAATTTGAGCATTTTCCCTCCTTTTCCAATCAAATACAGCAATGGCCCAATCGTCAGCTGTCTCAAAAAGATTGTCCTGAGAGATTTTTCAGAAATCGGTCAGGGCCGACAATCATAAACGTTAAATTTGTTCAATATGTGTACAATCGTAAGTCCTTGTGTATGTGGTCAACACAGTTGGGCCGAGACACGGATTCGGTATCACGTGAAACGGAATGGTAGCCAATTAAGCGAGCTACACACAAATTTAGCAAAGGTCCAATTGTCGGATTTCTCTAAAAGATTGTCCTGAGAGGATATCCTGTGGTGTGCAGTGTGAAAAGAGTGATTTTTTTTCTCTGTTGATCAGTTGCGCCGACAATCGGAAATGTTAAACCTGTTCACTATGGAAAATCCTCGTGTTGAGTTTTGATACTTTGCAAACTGTCCAAAAATTTAACTAATACACACATAATGACAACCGGGCTAAACTTGAGCATTTTCCCTGCTTTCCAATCATAGGCCTAATGGTCAGATGTCTGTAAAAGATTATCCTGAGCGATTATACTGTGGTGTGGGGTGTGTTAAGAGTGATTTTTCCTCCAATTTGAAATGGTCGGTGCTGAGAATAATAAATATTATGACGTGAAACTGAACAATGATGATTGAGCCAATTAACCAGGGAATACACATACAATCTGGCCGAAATCGAGCATTTTTCTTCTGTTCTGATCAAAGGCTCGATTATCGGATGTCTCTGAAATATTTTCCTGAGTGATTATCCTGCTGTGTGCAATCTGTTAAGAGCGAGTTTTTCTCTGTTTGGAAAGCGTGCGGTGTGTTGAAACAGATTATCATCCACAAAACTCGAAAAACGGGGCTGACGTTTATTGCTAATCTTTCTTCTTTTTTGTATTTTCCGGCAGCCTCGATTCCGGCTATCTGGAGTACACCACACATTTTACAGGCAGTAAATACAATTATTTCTTTCCCCAATCACTTGTCAGGTCTCTCACATCGTTTAAGATGTTCAAAATCAGCAAGTGTGTACTCTGCTTGAGTGTATTTTTATTTATTTTTTTTTACTCACTTGTTTTGGCTGAACTCGTTGAGCGAGTTGATTAAGCCGCCGTTCAGCAGGCGCTTGCCGCTCTCGGGCTCCTTGGCTACCAGGAAGTTGGCCGTCTGGCACGCCATGGCCAGCGTGTCGTCCGACTCGTTGCCTTCCTTGGTGCCCGCGCCCAGGACGCCCAGTAACTCGGGCAATACCTTGCGAGCTGCGACACAACAAAATGTCAGACATCAACACATTTCGTAGAAGTTATCAACATTTAACAAGTCTACACTTGTAAAATTGTTTTGTTAGTTAGTTATACTATCAATTGACAAGTTAGTTACCATTTTGTACCTAATAATGACTTATTTGCTCCAATTAGTACCTAATAAAGTGACTCAGTCATTCCATTTCGTACCTAATAAACAGACAAATTTGATCCGTTTTATAACTCACACGTAAGATGTACGATGTTCCAAATAGACTTGGGATTATCTTTTTTTTTTTTTTTTGCAATAGCATTTTAATGCCTCCCTTTGTTGTAGGAAATCCTGAATTGTGGTACACTCGCGCTGATGCCATTTCTCACCCAAGATGCCCTGCAGGTTGGGGTTCTTGCTGAAGTTCCGTAACAGGGCCACCGCGTTCCTCTGCAGGGTGACTTTGTTTGACTTCAAAAGTGGAGTGATGACCTGCAGGCCGTCAAGCTTCTGCACCACCGTCTGGCTCATGACGTTGGACACCTGAACACAAGCCGGAAACAAAAGTGGATTTGTGAAAACGACTGAACTTCAATGAAGTCCCGTTTATTGTTGCGAATACCTTCCACACCCAACCGCAATAGGTGAAAATACCCCATAAAGAGAAACCATGTAATTATTTTAAATACTATATAGTTTTACCAGTCCTACAGACTACATTAAAAGTTATTAAAATAACTTTTTAAACATTGTAAACATATTCAAACTAAAAAAAACAATTTACAGAAAATACTGTAATTATTGTAGTTCCTGTATATTAGATATATGCCTTTAAGAGGCGTGGTCTGGTAGGCGATACAGACCGACCCCTGCCGCAAACAGCGAAAATCCGAATAATTTATGCCCCCTAGCACCCTTAAAATTGGTTTGTAACTGCCTATAGATAGTTATAAAACTGAGAGGATCATAAAGCACCAACGCCATGCATCTAGCATGTACACAATCATGAACCCATGGTACATAAACGACTTTATTCAGTAATTAAATTATTCAAGACAAACAAACCACCTTCACAGGAGGTTTATCAATAGTATTAGCGAGCATTGGAGAGTAGCAGAAACATATTTGCACTTTCACTTTTGACGGTGCATAACATGCATTCAAAGGCTGCCAACAAAACAGGAAATCTCAAATGCAGACAAAAAAAAACACGTCAATGAATTAAACCTAACAACAACACCAAGATTCCACCACATGGAGCTAAAGAAATCATTGTATTGCTTTGACCTGAGCATAAAAACAGTGAATAGCTGAGATTTTCAGCAACTAATGGAGGATAGGTTCCTCCACCCAAAAAAAATCAGTGAACATGGAAATTTGCGAATGCTGACCCGTGTACATGCGGTGGTTCACTGTACTGTAAAACCTCATAATAAAAGATCGCTTTAAAAAAGTCACATACCAAATAAACAATAAAACGCGATGTCGCGGAAGAACACTGTAAATCTTAAACACGATTGAGTGCTTACGATGCCATCCTGTGCAGTGAGGTTCTGCAGAGCTCCGCAGCAGGCTTCCTGGGTTTCCTCCCGATGACTGGAGTCTAGTAAGGACAAATAGTTCTGCAGGGTTTTGGAGTGGAGGAGCCAGCTGGCCCCAGTAGGGCTGGGGTCCTCCGCCACTGGGAAGTCGAAGTAGCGCTAAACAAAGCGGTGGAAGTTCGTCACTGGATGGGATCAATCGGTTGGTGGAGAAAACGCCGTCTTACCTTGCTGTCGGAGCCTTTGCTGGGCGGACTGAAGCAGCTGATGGGCCCGGCGTCGCCCTGACTCTCCACCGGGCCGACAGGCTTGGCCAGTGCCGTGATGCGGTTGAACAACGCCGGGGCCTCTGCCTCCAGCTCAAAGGTGAGGTTGTGCAGGATGCACGCGCAGTTCTCCGCACACTGTTTTGAAAACATTTGAATCGGTTACACACATATCACCAATTATTGATTATCGGATGGCTCTGAAAGATTATTCCAAGTCATTTTCCTGTGTTTTGGTGTGTGTTAAGAGTGCGGTTTTATCTGCTGGAAAATGGTCGGAGCTATTGTAAATGTGAAACCTGTTCAATATTTACAATCACAAATACTCATGTGTCGTCAACACTGACTTTGGCCGAGCCGTGGACTGGTTGGTGACATGGTGGTTGTGGCCTGAAATAGCCATTAAGCAGAGTACAAATGTACTGAAAATCAGGCCGAGAGTGAGCATTTAACTCCCTTTCAATCAAAGTCAGCAAAAGTCCAATTGTCGAAAGTCTCAGAAAGATCATCCTGAGTGATTATCCCGTGGTGTTGAGTGGGGTAAACAGGATATTTCCTCCCTGATCTGCTGGGAAAATGGTCAGGGCTAACAATTGGAAATGTTAAACCTGTTTGATATTTAAGCTCACAAATCCTTATTTGTGTGGACAAAACCAATTTCGTCCGAACCGCGGACTCCATGATTGTGAAGTGATATATCAAAATTATTTTGTTCTGTACCCTACTTCATCTACGCCTACGTCTTAATTTGGTGGTGACTCTACATCGACACACCCACCTTATCATCTGTCCTGCCAGCATCCACGCAGTCTTGAAGGTAAGCGACTAAAGAGTCCACCAAACCTTGACATTTCCTCATGGTCTGCCGGTTGCTGTGCTTTGCGCTGCTGAGGTTTCTGTCCCAATGCAAAAAAAAGACAATAAAATAAGATAAATTAATGATTCAGAAACTGCTCCACTTTTATGTAACAGCGGTGTTCATTTACATAATAACCGTTCCCACACTGAGTTTCCTCGCCTATTACATAATTGGCTTGGCTGGGATCCACAGACACTTTCACGTTACTGACTGTCTGAAATACTGGGCAAAGATCCAGAGCCACTTTTACACTACTGACTGTCTGAAATACTATCATGCAGAAACAGTCACAACCCCATGGGTGCCACGCTGTCATTTCAAAGCTAAAAGGTAAGCAGATCTGCATGGAGTTTTGTTGGATGCTACTTTCCTGACGCAGCTACTAACAGACCATCTACTCTGCTGAAACAATTTGCCTGTATTCCCAAACATTTAGCATTGTGTGTAAATGCCAATAGGTGAGTTTAATGGCTAAATACCGTAAAGTGCTAGTGCGCATATTTGGTTGCCCAAGTCTGTTATTAAAGCTAGTATGATAGCTAATCCTATTGATTAGCCTCATGTGAAGGTGGTTTGTTTGTGTTGAGTAATTACACTACTTAATACAGTTGTTTATGTAACATTGGTTCATGACTGTGTACATGCTACATATATGGCGTTAGTGTTTTACGATCTTCTTCTTTGCCGCAATAACATATCCCTGTAGGGTAGGGCGAGGGAGGACATACTCGCTCACGTCTATGAGAAAGGACTGTCCTCTCAAGAAATTAGGGTGTGCAAATTGTTCTCTAATTCTTGATCTTTGGGTAATTTTATTGCAAACATGTGAAAGTGGTTAATTTCACATTTGCAGTAAAATGGTTTATTGGGTAACTGTTTTACCGCAGACAGCCGGTGGCGTGAAAGAAGGACTCGTGATCCGGGCCGCTGGCTGTGCCCTGGTCTGGGCTCGTGCTGTAAGGCAGCACGACGCGCTCCATCAGGATGGGCAGCGAGCTCTTCAGCAGGTCCGTCTTCAGGCTGTTGGCGGATGACAAATTCCACAGAAGACCTGGAGGGAGACAAAAGGAACATCACTGCTTACAACATCCGCAAAGCATTCACAGAGCTTCACTTTTTTCACGTTTTGTTGTGTTACACCCTTATTATAAAATGAATTTTGAGTTGAAACAATTTATCCAATACTCCCTCATCACTATATGGGGATTTTGATATAGCGGCCTATATTGTTAAACTAGATAGTCAAAATAGTTTCAGCCCTAGAATCTACTATATATAGGCCACTACAGTATATAAAAATCCCCGCCTCTTAAATGAATATATCTAACACACAAAGGCTACAATAAGCACTCTATTTATTTTGTGTTAGCAATTTGTTGTGTGTGTTCAAATACAATGTTTACAATAATGAGTTGAAATGTGTTTAAAGCGTGTGGGAGAGGTGAAATTATGTGCATAAAAACTTTTTTTTTTTTTTTTAAATCTCTATATTACGGATCTGGAACCTATGCCCCGCAATTAACAGGGCCTCACTGTATTCCATTATGGAATAAGGCTGTAACAAAAAGTGAAGCACTGTAAATACTCTCCGGACGCACTGCATTAATACTCAGTTGCTGTATTCGAAAAGCGCCAACACTAGAATAGCTGTCTCGTGATTTACAGAAGGATTAATGGGTGGGAGTAACGGGGTGTTCTACCTGTGAGCTGCTTCTGGATCTCAGCGGAGTCGGTTTCTTGGAGCAGCGCCACGGCAGACGCGATTCCGCCACAACGCTGGATCTCCTTCTTGTTGTCGTTGTTCTTGAAGGAGAGGTTACGCAGGGCGGCCGAGGCCGTCTGGCTGAGGGCCACGTTGGGGCTCTGCAGCAGCGCCACCAGCGGAGCGATGCCGTTGTGCTTCAGCACCTGGTGTAGGATATTTAAGTATACCATATTAAATCATCCATCCGTTTTCCATAGCATTTGCAGCCAGTTGCATAGCACGTACACACAAATTATTCACAGTCGCATTCACACCTATGGACACTTTAAAGTCTTTGAAGAACACAACATGCATGTTTTTGGAATGTGGGAGGAAGTCAGAGTACCCGGAAAAAAACCCACACAAGCATGGGCACAACATGCAAGGCTCACACAGGAAGGCGGAAACCGAGATTTGAACCCAGAACTTTGAGAATTTTTACTCTGACATCAGGTGACTCACCCAGAAAATGTGGGGTTATTTTTCTAATTAAATAGAAATTAATAAATTGTACATGTATCATATCATCATATAAAAAAACAAAAAACAAAGCCTTTTGTTAAAAAAGTGTTTAAGCCTTCTGAGCATCGGAAAAAAAGCAAAAATAGAAAAATAATAAAGTAAAAAAGTAACTGAACATAAAATGTAAAACTACAAAACATGAATATAGAAATGTTACAAATACAGAGAAAATATTAAATAAAGTAAGAAAAAAATGTAAAAACAATAGGTTAAAAATAATGCAATCAAATTGCAGTACATCAAATCTTAAAATAAAATAAAAAAGTATAGATTTAAAAATGAAGTTACACTTATTAAATACAATACCCTAGGGTACAAATATTGATTAAATTTAAATTTTGAAAAGTAAAAAATATATATAAATATATAGTATTAATCTGGGCAGCTTCACTGTGTAAAAAGTGGTTAGCACATCTCAGTAACAATGTGAACTTTGAAGCTATAGCGCTTATCTCCAAGCCAGCGAGATAATTCACCTCTTCCTTGGCCTTGTCGTCACTGAAGGTCATGTGTTGGATATAGGAGGCTCCGCAGTGTTGGTATTTCACGTCCTCGTTGGACAGGAACTCCACGGCCTCCTTCATGGTGATGTCAGCCAACGCGCTGTTTCCGCTCGACCTGCGAGTACAATAAGAGGGATGTTGCGAAAGCATGATTTGGGTAACATTCATCCGAAACCCTAACCCCTACCCTACAAAAATGGTTCTAGCTTAGTGGTGAAGAAGTGCACTGTATCATCCTCTCTTACCTAGAATCCACTTTGCCGGGCAGCTTGCTTTGCTTGGTGTTACTATCCACAGCCAAAGGCTTGGATTGCGTTTTGCTGATGTCAAGCGGCGTGCTGACAAAGTGTTGAGTGTTGCTCGTGAAGTTGTTACTACTGCTGAGCATCTCCGTCCTGTAGGTGCTGCGTTTGGAGAGGAACCTCTGCGGAGGCTGGTGGCGTTCGACCAGGGAGCGCCGCCAGCCTTGGTCGGCCACGTCGCGGTTGGGGGCCGCCCAGCCGACGGGGGCGTAGCCGTACTCGTAGCGACGCCCGATGGTGTTAGTGGTCTTGGCCTGCGGCGCTCGCCGTGCTGTTGAATGACTGGCGGTTGATGCTTTTCTCGAGAGGGAGCTGCCGGGACGACAAGCGTGGTGGAGGAGAACAAATGTATTGCATTTACATGCATTTGTATACATCAAATTATTAACCATAACCCATTAACCCACAAACCCTAACGATATGGATTGTGATACTTTCGACTAACACTAACTCAAAACGGGAACCCGACCAACCATAATCCTAACCAGAAACATATGAACCTTAACAGTACTAATCTTTGTACCTTGTAAGCCAAACAACCCTACCCTTACTAACTTTAACCTACTACTACTACCCTTATAAACTTTAACCCTACCAATCATTAACCCAAATTTAGCTCCAAAATTGCATTTCTCAATAGACGATATGTCGTGATAAAGTTTCGGGCATTTCAAAAATGCTTCCACGAGTTGAAAGGTTCTCACCACCGCATCTCACTTTGCGTCCTGTTTTGCACCTGCCTTTCAGACGCGTTATTTAAAGACGCAAAATCAGCCATCGCATTTTCTCTCTGGTTAAAATTAATCCATACTCCTCCCAGAAAGCTCAAAATGAACTGCGCTGCAATTTTGCAAGTTTGGCAGAGGCAATCCTGGTTGCGCCCGGTTTGTAGATCAGAACAGAATCAAGTTCGCGCCTGTTTATGCATGCACAAACCTTTCGTAAATCACGCCAAAAGCCTACTAGCCCTACCAAACCAGACTCTTATAAACCCCTAACTCTATTAACCACACTAATCCTACTAACTCTAAAGCCTAACCCTGCCAACCCTTAACACTAACCCTAAACCCAAGTAACAGTAAAGTTTCAGAAGTACTCACAGTTTTTGGGTAATCATTTCCAAAGAACACATTTTCATTAGAGACGCTGGACTCGTAAACTACGTCATTCAAAGGGCCTGAAGAGGAAAAAAAAAAAGCAAGGGTGTTATCAGTCAAAAGCGAATATTGCAGCCACAGATTTATTACCTCAGTCCTTATTGCGCTTATTCCTACAGACCGAGTAGTGACTGCTCTGTGGTTCAAAGTTGTTGGAACTAATAAGTAACAACATTCCTAAAAGAATGGGCAGAGGCAGGCACATCTAACGTCTCACAGCGATGTTTATACTCAAAAGTTAGGGCGCGTACAGTTCAAAAAGAGGTTAGTAATAGTAATGAGACGGAAATTAGAAGAACCTGTTTGTTCAAAGCTACACTGCCTGATTTGACGATACACAACTGCAACATACTGAGAGCGTCTCTAACGTGCTATATTATTACAGGTATGACATATTAAAATATATTCTCACCACCTTTTGGAACGTTGAATTGTAAACAGTCTAGCTTACGCAATATCTCAACAGCCTGATGAAGGGCATATTATTGATTATTTCTTTCTTATAAAAAAATCATTTGTTTGACTGTGGGACATTCTCTGCAAAGTAATAAAATAGGACTAACAACACTTTACTATAAAATACCACTGGGTGAGATTTAAAGCATTGTAACAGTAAAAAAATAAACAAAATAAAAAATAAGAAATTTTTAAAAAAAAGCAATATAATAGTAAAATATTAGTATAGTGCTTATAGTGACAAAATAATATTAAAACACTAAAAATAATGCATTATAAAAATGCAGATGCAGTCTTGCACAAATGGTACTAAACCGTTGGTCAAATTTTGTTTTTCTTTTTTTTGACTGCAGGAAATTTAGAGCAATGTCATAATATAACAACATCTTAAGCAGAAGTGGCTATTGTGCTGATATAGTCACTAAATACTATAAAGTTTAGGAATATTAAAACCTGATTTATGTGTGGATAAAATGACTTTGTATTATTGTATACTCTTCTACAAGCATTTTTTCTTCCATCCATCCATCCATTTTCTGAGCCGCTTCTCCTCACAAGGGTCGCGGGGGTGCTGGAGCCTATCCCAGCTATCATCGGGCAGGAGGCGGGGTACACCCTGAACTGGTTGCCAGCCAATCAGAGGGTACATACAAACAAACAACCAGTCGCACTCACAGTCACAGAGTATTCAATTAACATGGCATGTTTTTGGGATGTAGGAGGAAACCGGAGTGCCCGGAGAAAACCCACGCAGGCACGGCGAGAACATGCAAACTCCACACAGGCGGGGCCGAGGATTGAACCCCGCTCCTCAGAACTGTGAGGCAGACGCTCTAACCAGTCGTCCACCATGCCGCCACATATTTTCTTGTTTAAAATAATTTTTAAAAATTTGTTTGGCTGGAGGAGATTTACAGCAATGTAATAAAATAGTAAAATATGACAGCAATGTCAAATACAAAATACAAGTAGGTATTGTGGCTTAAAAAAAAACAAACAAAAAAAATATAAAAATAAAAAATATTATGTAACAATACCATACCCCAATCTTGCACTCTAAGTAATAACTGGAGGGTATTACACCTTGTTCCATTATGATTCAAATCCATCTACTACAATGCAACTTTTTGCTGGGCTAATTGGTATGTGCAGTATTTTTTGTTTGTTTCAGGTTATACAGCAAGGCAAATAAACAGATGTTTCCGCAACGCTGAAAGAATTGGTAAAATTTTCTTACTGGTGGGAGTCAAGGAGGTCGAGCCAGTCCTGCTGCTGCTAGAGTGCCTGGACCTGGTCCTCTGCAGGCTCTGCACCTGCTCCAGGACACGCTGCTCTCCGGAGCGGTGCCGCTGGTGGCTCGAGGGCAGGGCCAGAGAGGTGTCGTCCACCGCGGCGACGGACAGGGCCGATTTGAGCGGCAGGGCGCCGGCCATCGCTACCGAGGTTCCGAGGCTCTCGCGACAAGGGGGCTGACGGAGTCGAGTCGGGCAGGGCTGGTAGGCAGGCGAGGGACTGAGGGAGGAACCTGGAGGAGGGCTGGCGCACCTTGGCCAGACCGCGCCCTGAGTGACACACAGTGGAGTTGCAGTTTTCAGTTTTTTTTTTTTTGCTTTGGGTGTGTCGACAGCACTGAATAGCGCACCTGGTTTACCAGTTTCACCTGCTGGAAGACAAAAGTACAACAATCAAAATGTGGTTTCATTCGCCCTATTGCCATAACGGTAGCCCAAACTGACTAAACCAAAAATAGTAAAATATGCAAAACATTGGGGGGAAAAAATGAAACACAAAGAAGCTAGTTTCTTTCAGTCATTTTACAGCATGTTGACATTTAGGTCAATCACAGAAATTAAGCTGCCCTCAAGTGGTGACTCAAGAAAAAAATCATGACTTTATTTTTGCATCAACATCATCCAAAACACAGTATTAAGTTGGAATGAATCTCATGTAAAATAAGGATATTAAAAAAACTAAATAATTTTCTTACAATTTCCTGAAACCTTAAGCATTGAAATAATTTCAGTAAAATATTTGGCTCAGCCATGTGGACCATTACGTAGTTCCTACTGTAAGCAAGCGGTTGAGCTCGTTGATTAACTAACAAGTGGACTGCATGCTAATGCTCAGTTGAAATTACACAACCATTGACATTTTTTTTTTCACATATTGTCCAGAGATCACACAAAGTGTACATTAGATTTACCTTATGGTATAAAAAACATTGTTTTCCCCCCACAGTACTTTTGAAACGTTTCAGGCACTAAAGCAAGAAGTGTCAAACCTCAGAGTGTGCAGTGGAGTGAATGTTCGTTCAAGTATATTATGTAAACGCAGCAATGGGAATACTGTACGTGGTCCCCCTCAAAGCGTCGGATGGGCGGAATGAAAGTTGCTTTGATGGCCTTTAAAAAACAAATTACTACAAGGAGCATAAAAAGGTGGATAAATGATTCAAGAGCATTAAAAACATTTGAATGATGGTTATATGGTGGTTATATATTTAAATTGGGAGGCTGCACGGTGGTTAGCTTTTGCATGTAGAGCGTGCATCTTTTCCTAACAATTGGGCAGGTAAGTAAATGTTTTCATTTATTACTATACTTAAGGCCCAATTGTTGGATGTCTGTGAAGGATTGTCCTGAGCGATCTTGTGATGTGGGGTGTGTTAACTTATTTCTTCCTCACCAATCTGTTCAGAAAACATCTGGGGCAAACGAATGATTATCCTGTGCTGTGGGTTATGTTTTTAAGTTGTTGTTTTTTCCTTGCCCTGATCATCCTTAAAAACAGTCAGGGCAACAGTTGCTCATGTTAAATTGGTTCAGCATGTAAAATAGCAAATCCTAATATGTGAAAGGTTTTGATACTTTCTAAATGGAAAAGTGTGTCAAAACGTTTCTGGTCCACACACGACAATCTGACTCAATTTGGGAATTTACCCATGGTCGTGGCTGACAATCAAAAATGTTAAACCTGTTCAATGCATCGCAAATGTGTCAAAGTTTTGATAAACTTTCTAAATGGGAAAGTGTGTCAAAACATTCTACTTGAACTGTTATGTATTTGCGTCAATAAAAAGGTTTTGGTGGCGTGAGTGTGAATGGTTGCGCCGGCACAGCTTTCCTGTAACGACATTTAAGATAAGTGGTATCGAAAATGGACGGATAAGATTTCCATTGGCCTGTTATTCCTCCACATGCAACCCGCCGCTGGGCTGCGGACACCCCGGGAGCTTGGCCACAGGGAAGCCCCGCAGCTTCTCCTGCAGGCCTCCCACGGCCAGTCTCATCTGGTCCTCGGTGCCCTGCAGGGACTTGAGCTCCATGGAGTAGAAGACATAGAGCAGCGAGGTGCACAGCAGGATGGCGAAGCACAGTGCCGCCAGCAGGCAGAAGGAGGTGAGCGGGAAGGCCTGCTCGGCGCCCAGCGCCAGCCAGGGCACGGCCGCGATGGCCAGCTCCAGCAGGAGCAGCGCCAAGCCCATGGCGCCCGTGCGGGCCGCCGTGTAGCGCATCCGTTCCGCGCAGTGCACGCCCACTTTTACCTCAGTGCGGGCCTCCGTCAGTATGTCCACCAGTCTGGCCACATCCCCTGAGGACAAGAGGAATGGCAGACAGAGCAGACTTAAAAGTGGACTTTTTAATTGCGTGTATTCAAATACATGAATATCCCACCTACTCGCAGTTCGCTATTCACAAAATCACCTTTTCACATTTATTCTGTGGAACCTATCTCAGCTATTCGCTGTAAAACTCACCAGCTCATCTGTGACACCTTAAGATGCCGCAAGATGCTGCCAAAGCCCCGGCTGAATAGGAAACTCGTAACTGGTGTCAAGGAGGTAAGTTGAAGTGATATATCGGAATTGACAGATGGAGAACTTTGTAAGTCGAGGAGGAGCTAAGTTTAGCCTGGGTTGGTAGTGAGAGTGAAGTAGTCTTCGCTACATCTGTATGTTTTTGCTCTGCTGAGTGGCTACTAAAAAGCGCATTTCTTTCCATCCCAAATCATCTGTGAGGCATTTATTTTTAAGGGTAATGTAAGATAAGTTTGAAACGATATTGAGATAATAGTTTGCGGTGTATTTACGGTTTAAACTATTTATTCATCAATACCTATCAGCAGCTTTTCACTGAAAACTCATTTTTGCACTCTTTCTGAAATGCTCTAAGATGCCATGCGATCCCACCGAAACCCGGTCTAAATAGGAAAGTAGTAGTGTCAAGGAAGTATGTTGAAGTGATACATCTCTACAAGCTTTGTATGTTGGGGTGGAGCCAAGTTTAGCCTTGGTTGTTAGTGAAAGTTATGAAAAGTCTGCACATGTGTAACTGCAACCCCAATTCCAATGAAGTTGGGACGTTGTGTTAAACAAAAACAGAATACAATGATTTGCAAATCATCTTCGACCTATATTTAATTGAATACACTACAAAGACAAGATATTTAATGTTCAAACTGATAAACTTTTGTTTTTAGCAAATAATCATTAACTTATTTATAAAAAAAATATAAATATTACAAATTTTATGGCTGCAACACGTTCCAAAAAAGCTGGGACAGGTGGCAAAAAAGACTAGTAAAGTTGAAGCTGTTTGGAACATCCCACAGGTGAATAGGTGGGTGCCATGATTGGGTATAAAAGGAGCTTCCCTGAATTGCTCAGTCATTCACAAGCAAAGATGGGGAGAGGTTCACCTCTTTGTGAACAAGTGCGTGAGAAAATAGTCCAACAGTTTAAGGACAATGTTCCTCAACGTACAATTGCAAAGAATTTAGGGATTTCATCATCTATGGTCCATAATATCATCAAAAGGTTCAGAGAATCTCAAGAAATCACTGCATGTAAGCGGCAAGGCCGAAAACCAACATTGAATGCCCGTGATCTTCGAGCCCTCAGGCGGCACTGCATCAAAAACCAACATCAATGTGTAAAGGATATCACCACATGGGCTCAGGAACACTTCAGAAAACCAATGTCAGTAAATACATTTCGGCGCTACATCCATAAGTGCAACTTAAAACTATACTATGCAAAGCAAAAGCCATTTATCAACCCAGAAACGCCGCCAGCTTCTCTGGTCCTGAGCTCATCTAAGGTGGACTGATGCAAAGTGGAAAAGTGTTCTGTGGTCTGACAAGTCCACATTTCAAATTTGTTTTGGAAATTGTGGACGTCGTGTCCTCCGGGCCAAAGAGGAAAAGAACCATGCGGACTGTTATGGACGCAAAGTTCAAAAGCCAGCATCTGTGATGGTATGGGGCTGTGTTAGTGCCAATGGCATGGGTAACTTGCACATCTGTGAACGGCACCATTAATGCTGAAAGGTACATACAGGTTTTGGAAAAACATATGCTGCCATCTAAGCAACATCTTTTCATGGACGCCCCTGTTTATTTCAGCAAGACAATGCCAAACCACATTCTGCATGTTACAAAAGCGTGGCTTCATAGTAAAAGAGTGTGGGTACTAGACTGGCCTGCCTGCAGTCCAGACCTGTCTCCGATTGAAAATGTGTGGCGCATTATGAAGCGTAAAATACGACAATGGAGACCGGGCCCGGATTGCTATGACAATTAGTGTCCTCAGTTCCCAAACATTTTTTGAATGCTGTTAAAAGAAAAGGTGACGTAACACAGTGGTAAACATGACCCTGTCCCAGCTTTTTTGGAACGTGTTGCAGCCATAAAATTCTAAGTTAATGATTATTTGCTAAAAACAATAAGGTTTATCAGTTTGAACATTAAATATCTTGTCTTTGTAGTGTATTCAATTAAATATAGGTCGAACATGATTTGCAAATCATTGTATTCTGTTTTTATTTATGGTTAAGATAACGTCACAACTTCCTTGGAATTGGGGTTGTACGTGCCAGCTTCCCAGTGCATTTTTTTTCAATTAAATAACCTGGAAGCCATTTATTTTTTTGGGTAATGTTTTAAGATAAGCTTGAAATGATATTAAACAACTTAGGGATCATAGTTTGTTGTATATTTACAGTTTAAACTGTTATTACAGTGGGGGGGGGGGGGGGGTTACTGTACTAATCTGGGGGTCACAAAAATACCTCCTGCACAATCATGACTCCTCGTCCGAAAGTCTCCCCCGGCCTCACTCGGAGCGAGCACGTCAAGTCTGAACTCGGCCGTCAGAGCCTCATGGTCCGAGTAGGGGAAAGCCTTTCCCAGGACGGAGCCTTTGGTGGTGCACATGGACGCGCACTGGATGTTGGCTTTGCTCGAACCCTGCATGAAAAAAAAGAAAAGAATGAAAGGGGTCATAAATGGAAAATGTACTTTTACTTTACTTTTATATGCAAGTAGTCATGTCTCCTTGAAAACGTGTACTGATACCAGGCGAAACAAATGTTTGAGCCACCTTGAAGAGGATGTAGTCGATCCTGATGCCTTTCTTGAAGGGAGCGATCACTTTCTGGCTGATGAAAGGGTTGTCCAGTATGAGAGTCAGACCGTCTTCACATCCCTGAAAAATACAATTTATCAAAAGGCTTCTCATTTCAGCATAGAATTATTAATTTCATTATTAATCATTTGAAGATCGGTTAACAATTGTGACTTGTGGACGAAAGCCCCTGGATAGATATCGACCATCCTGCGTTGAACGAGGTGGTCGATCGAAGCAATCGACAGGTATCACGCCAGGAAACAGCAATTACCACCTGAAAGGTCCTCAATTAGATGACATTGACCACTAAGTGTTGAATGGCAATAAAAAATAATAATAAAATGTGGCTTTGAGCACTCAAGTTTGCCCTCCCCTAAATAAGACCCCTTCCCGATTCCCAACTCTTTGGTGCGGCTGATCCTTCACTGTGTCTGAAGACCTACGTCAAAGGCGTCGGTCTCGGTGTACGCGTCCCGTAGTCCCGTGTAGGAGGTCAGCAGCTTGTTGCCGAGGTCCTGAGGGTGCATGTTGAGGTCGCCGCCGAGGACCACCACGTCGGCGCCGGCGGACGTGTGGCTAGAAACACAGCATGCAGTTATAACAGTCAACAATTTGACACTATGAAATTAATATCCCGCAGATATGCCCACCCCAAAATGGTTTGCAATTGCCTGTAAATACCACAAGATGGCGGCAAAGCACTCCTTTTTCAAAATGACACTCCTCAACCCACTTCATATAATAGTTTATAATAGTTGAGGTGAGTTTTTCAGGGACTAACAGAGGATATGTTCCAAACGAATAGGTTAGCCCCAAACCGCGAATATTCAAGGGTTCAATGTTTACCATCAACTCTGACTAAACAGTTTAATATCATTTCAAACATACCACGAAGAAATAAATTACTTCCAGATGATTTGATTTAGAAAAAAAAAAGGCATCAGAAGTGTGTGTGTGGCAAAGACGCGCCATAACCTCCACTAACAACCCAGGCAAACCTCGGCTCCTCCGACATGCAAACCTTGTCGCTTGGTTGAGATGTATCACTTCAACATTCTTCCTTGTAAGAGGTTGCACGATTTTATTTTTTTTTGTAGTCGATGCAAATGTGATGAAAATAGAGTCGTCGATCAGTGTATTTTTTTTTTAAATATTCCATCTACTTCCCTGACACCAACTCCTATTTAGACAGGGCTTGCAAATAGGTGATTGTTTCAGCGACTAGGATAGAATAGGTTCCACAGAAAAAAATGTAAATAGTTAAATTTTTGAGTAGTGAACCACAAATATGCTCGGCATTACAATTCCAGAGTTGACAATGGGACAGTACCGGATGAACTGCTGCAGCTCCCAGGACTGGACCACCCTGTGAGGCAGATAGGCGTCCCTCTCCCGACAGTACTCGGCATGCAGCTGCAATGACAGACGTCTCGGTCAATGAACTCACCCCTGCGTGTATTCGGACGAGACAGACGTTAAGATGCCACCTACGTGAGTCAGGTAGAAGTTGGCGGTCAGCGTGCCGATGTTCACGACGGCCAGGCCCACGGCTTTGCCTCCGAACCAATCCCCGTGGTGAGCCTGAGAATAATTGTGCTTTTGAGACACGGTGCATTGTGGGAATTTGCAATATATACAGTACTAAAATCACTATTTCAGTTGTTATAAAGTTATCCGAGGGCCATACGAAAGCGATAACCAGGCCTCATTTGAGCATTTTTGCAATCAAAGTAAAAAAAAAATTTTTTTTAATTAAGAAAAACAAGATTGTTGGGTGTCTCTTTAGAACTTGTCCTGAGCAAATATTCTTTTTTTATTATTATTATTCTCCTACCCAATTTGCTCGAAAACAGTTGAGGTTGACATTTGTAAATGTTAAACCTGTTCAAAACTTACAATCACAAGTTCTTGTGTCTGTCAAGTTTTCATACTATACTATATACCACACACCATTACAGCAATATGTACACAGTGGCCAATTATTTCTTTGTAATGACTTGGGTTTCTCACACTAAAAAATAAAATAAATAAATAAATTGTTAATGTGTGCGAACGCTGCTTTAGGTTAAAATTTACATCCCTAATACTTACCATGTACGGGTACCCATTAAGGGAATAGCGGTAAAGAAGCGTGTCTTGAATTCTGTGCTTGGAGAAAATGGCCAATCCGCTGCCGATGACTCCACTGGGGGGTGGGGGCAAAGTGAGCCATTAGGAGATTTGAATGCAATCCTTCAGTTTAAATATAGTTTCCAAGGCAAACGACATCACACGACATCTTAACAGCTTTGAGTATTTTTATTTTATTTTTATCTATTTAAATGTACAAGTAGCGGAGATTAGATTCTTGTGCATTGGTATGCAGGTCAAGAGAGAATTAAACTGTGTTAATCCTTCAGTCGGTTCCATTTAGCAGGTGGATCAAAGCGCTCCACCACATCTGAGGCCTTTTCTGACATTTTGCACGAGGATTACAACTTGAAACACGTTACCTCTTAAAGTAATGCGAGTGAACGTGGCTACTGGCCAACTTCTTCCTCAGGAAGAGGTAGTCTTTTTCACTCCACACCTGCAGAACATAAAAACAGTGTGAGACTTGAAATAAAGGATGACTTTTGCACCTATTGGCTCATTAGCATTGCCGCTATGTTTGCACAGAGTAGGTTTGGATCACTTGTGGCTGTCTAGGGGAATACATTGAATGTGATCACTTGTTTTTTTATTTCTGTACAAAACTAATACTACTAATAATAAAGTACTGTAGCTAATCTAGAACCTCAATTCCAATGAAGTTGGGACGTTATCTTAACCATAAATAAAAACAGAATACAATGATTTGCAAATCATGTTCGACCTAGATTTAAATGAATATACTACAAAGACAAGATATTTAATGTTCAAACTGATAAACTTTATTGTTTTTAGCAAATAATCATTAACTTGGAATTTTATGGCTGCAACGTGTTCCAAAAAAGCTGCGACAGGGTCATGTTTACCACTGTGTTACATCACCTTTTCTTTTAACAGCATTCAATGGTGCCGTCAAAGATGTGTAAGTTACACAGATGCTGGCTTTTGAACTTTGCATCCATAACAGGCCGGATGGTTCTTTTCCGCTTTGCCCTGGAGGACATGGCACCCCCAATTTCCAAAAAACAATTTTAAATGTGGACTCGTCGGACCACAGAACACTTTTCCACTTTGCATCAATCCATTTTAGATGAGCTCGGGCCCAGAGAAGCCGGCGGCATTTCTGGGTGTTGTTGATAAATGGCTTTTGCTTTGCATAGTAGAGTTTCAAGTTGCACTTACGGATGTAGCGCCGAACTGTATTTACTGACATTGGTTTTCTGAAGTGTTCCTGAGCCCATGTGGTGATATCACTTACACGTTGATGTCGGCTTTTGATGCAGTGCCGCCTGTGGGATCGAAGGTCACGGGCATTCAATGTTGGTTTTCGGCCTTGCCGCTTACATGCAGTGATTTCTTGAGATTCTCTGAACCTTTTGATGATATTATGGACCATAGATGATGAAATCCCTAAATTCCTTGCAATTGTACATTGAGAAACATTGTCCTTAAACTGTTTGACTATTTTCTCACGCACTTTTTCACAAAGAGGTGAACCTCACCACATCTTTGCTTGTGAATGTTCAATTCAGGGAAGCTCCTTTTATACCCAATCATGGCACCCACCTGTTCCCAATTAGTCCAGTCACCTGTGGGATGTTCCAAACAGGTGTTTGATGAGTATTCCTCAACTTTCAGTCTTTTTTGCCACCTGTCCCAGATTATTTGCTAAAAACAATAAAGTTAAATCAGTTTGAACATTAAATATCTTGTCTTTGTGGTGTATTCAATTAAATATAGGTTGAACATGATTTGCAAATCATTGTATTCTGTTTTGATTTATGTTTAACTCAACGTCCCAACTTCATTGGAATTGGAGTTGTATTAGTACTGCAGATAATCTATTATTACTTTAAGTAAATTATTTCTCCTTTTCAAAATTAATTACATCAAAATGTGTCAAGTTATGGACTCATTATAGACAAATGAGGCCATTTTATATTCCAGAATAAAAAACAAAATGAAAGGTGGGAAGAATTTTTTTAATTAAATTTTAAATGAGGCCAATACATAAATAGACAAATGTGAAAAATTGTATTTCGAATTTTATAACAACAAAAACTACATTAAATTAAAATGAATTGTGACCTATTAATTTTATGAAATTATTTAACTTTTCCAAATTATCATTAAATTGTCAGTTATTATTAAAATATATATGAAAAAATATTAAAATTCAGCAAGTGGATAAAGATTATAGGCAAATTATGTGAACATTTTCTATTTCACATAAAAACACGACATTAGTATATAAAATTTGGCAAACACAGTACACAATTTTTATTTCCTGATTTTACTTGTTTTAAAATGAAATAAACTAAAAACATAAATATCATGTAACCTGCTAAAAGCGGATACTTTTCCATCCACTCACTTCTTGCAGGAGGACCACGTCGTGCTTTTCATGGTGCAGCATGTCTGCGATCATGACGTACCGCTGAGCGCAGTGCTTGCTCAGGTAGCGCACCCCCCTGACAAACAAAAACACCAGCGGAATGTCAACTATAGATTTACTGAAACAACAGGAGTGTGTGAGTGTGTGTTTGCATACACTGACCAGCAGTTGAGAGAGAACACTCGGATGCTGACAGAGTCCTTGTGATCCATGATGGTAGAGCATTAGATCCTAATATTGAAGATGACAAATGTCACACATATATCAGCTGGTCTTTTTTTTCGACCGTTTTTTTCGTCCGAAATCAGCTGCGATAGGCTCCAGCAAACCCGTGACCCTGAACAGGATATAAAAAAAATGATGGATGGATGGATGGATGGATGTTATTAGATGGGTGTGGTATAGGTAGCATAGACGCACAGATAATGTGTTGACATTGTCATCAGCTGCCGAGGCTGGTCAATGTGACAATACATGTTTGCATGTGGCGTGTGTGTGCGTGTGTGTTTGGAACAAGCTGACCAGGCAGCCTCTGGGTCACGCGCTGTTTATATAGAAAAAGAAGAAATGGAATTGTGCAAAAAAAAAAAAAAAAACAGGAAAAAGAAAACAAAAATCACCAGTAGCACATCAGGAGGGGGGAAAAATGTGTTTAAAGTAATTTTAAGTCAAACTGTGTGCATAGGTGTGTCTGTGTGTGATAACATTTTCCATTTAGGATGCTGTGCTAATTAATTAGCACGAATTATTAAGATTCTCGATTGTGGCTTTTCAGGATTTCCAATTTCCAACAGACCCTAAATTTGGAAAATTCTCAATTCAGATTTTCAGAAAAGATTTCTTCTCAGAACCTGGAGCACAAACAACTTCCTTGTTTTTGTTGCGATGCTACCATAAATGGGTACCAAAGTTGAGATGATAACCACTGAACAGGAAATTGACCTCACATTTTGCTGCACTGTCTACTCAGAAAGAAAGAAAAAAAAAAGCCTGCTAATGTGATAATGACAGTAAAAAAATAAAAATAGAATGTATGAACATCCAAATTAGCTGCATTTAGTCTAAATGAAGAGACTCACCTCTCAGGCACAGACAAGTAGCCCAATAACTGTTTTCATTAACTTTCCTGGCAAAAGTGGATTACTTGTTTCGTTTTAGTTTTATGACACAGCCATTATTACAGCTTCCAAACCTATTCCTACAATTTCACTTAGTTAAAAATGGCACTCATCTGTGTATGAGTATGTAGTCGCCTGATGGAAAATAAAAATGAATTCAAATTTCCAATGTCGAAAGTGAGACGGGGTTGCAGATTTTATACTACTGTCCAGTACTAGCACAAATACCATCACGACAACTGTCGATTTGGTTGAATTAATAACAATTTCTATGAAGACAAACCTGGGTTTATTTCAAATGGCAGACAATGTATGAATTTAAGTTCTAAACGACAGCAGAGCTACACATGCTAGTTTTATCCTGATTGTGAAGCATAGCAGTAGTACATACTTGACATTAAAACACAGTGAGGGGATTTTAAACGATTGCTACCAATTTAAATGTCTTATTTTTCTTTTCTTTCTTTCTTTTTTTAAATTACTCACCTGGACGAAGTGGGACGAGGCTCCTCTGTGGGCGTTTGAACAGTCGCTCGGGTCCAGGATACTTCCTGGGGGCTACCGAACAATTAAACCGACGGAAGGCGGCCCACGACGTTGTCAAAGTGGTTTATTCTTATTACATGATGCTTAAAAACGCGACAGAGCTCGTCCCTCAGCTGCGCGGCGACGCTTTATCACGGTGAAAGTGTAAATAGAGAACACGAAAGTGCCATGTTGGATTAGGAGTGACGGCATCGGGCCACACGTTCGTTTCTTCACATCCTTATCGCTTCCAAAACAAAACGCAAACCTGACGTTGATTTTCATTTGATTATATGTTATATTTTATGTTGTAAGGGAATTAAGAGTTTATTAAAATACATAAAAAGTAAAAAATGTAAAGTTTCATTTACGGTTTATTGCTGACTTCCGTATCCTTTCCGCTCCTCTGGAATTCTGGGAACTGAAGTTTTCTCCGCGCACTAATCAGAACAGTATTTCTGTGCGTTTATTGTCTCAATCATGTGTTCAAATATGGCAGTAATAGTTGATTAGTCAATATTGAGTTTAGCTACACCTCTTTTGTCTTGTTTTGGCTTAAAATATACAGTGCTTACCGTAGATGTACGTACAAACTGATGGTAAAGAACACAACCTGAAACAAAAATGTGTCCCAACTTCACCAAAGTAACTTCAAACAGTGGTTGTTCTCAACATTTCTACACTAAGTACCACTTCAAAAAATAAAAAACAAAATTAAGAAAAAGGCCTACAGTACCATAACGTAGGCCTATGTCTTTATAAAAAACGAGAGATGTTGTCCTTAAAGTATTATTATTGTGAGCCACTGTAAGGTGAGGAACTGTTTGACCATTAACCAAAATGGGGGGGAACTTAAACAATGATTAAATCGTAAGGTATTTGATATAAATTACAAATCGTTCTTGAATATTAAAAAAGTTCTTCAAGATTAATTGCAAATGCAATTGTACTTAAGTTCAATAGAACTGAACTGTACTTAAAAAAATGGAATGTACATGAAAAGTAAAACGTACTACACTTGATTTATAAAATGTTTTTAAAAGGCTGTATGCATCGCCGCAAGCTTCAGTGTAATAGGTTTAATTGTATTTTTTTTTTTTAAATGCTGTAAATTTTATCCATTCATCAATTTTTTTTGTACAGTGATTTTTTTTGGTGTACCACAAGAGGAAGCCCACATACCACTAGTTGTACTCAAATCATTTATTTTGAATCGGTGACTCAAAGCAAACAGACCTGGGAAAAGTTTGGGCCACCACCCTAAGTTTAGTTTCAAGTAAAAGTGTTTAAAAAAAATAAATTAACGTGTTGTATTGAGTATTTTATTCTTACTTGATAATATTGAAAGAAGAAAAGCCATGGGCAAATACAACTACACAGCATATCATGGGGAAAATGGCCCCCAAAGGCACCATGTGTCTTTTATTGTTAGATACATTGTTTTGATTACATAGTCCAACCTCTATTCGGAAGTATAAAATTGCAATTCACAATTGTGGCAAAGACAAGAGTAAACCACCTTAAACCAAAAACAATAAAACACCTTCCCACACCATTCAGAATATGACACATTAGATATCTTATTATTAATTATCAATATCAATACAATCACACATTATTTTCAGTGAGGCAAAACACTCACAGTCAAAAACACGACAGAATCAAAACATGGACAAATGCTGGTAATGGCGAGAAAACTGTATAAAAGATACACTGAGCAAGGAGCATTATTATTATTTTTTGTGTCTAGTTTGCAAAATACGAGATTCAAAGCCAGGCAGGCACTTTTGTCAAAATGTGTCCAATTTTATGGCGAAAAATTGTCCAGTGAGCCACACACACACACACACGCACACACGCACACACGCACACACACACACACGCACGGACGCTTTTCCGTTTCACCATCTCCAAATCAATGCAAAACTGATTAAGTGAACCCCACTCTGCCCTTATTATTAGCATCTGCTTTCCAACCCTATAAATAACAATCACATTCCACACAGCACAGAGACAACAGGTTGGAGTTGGATGTGAATTAAATTGTCTTAAATATGAACAACTGAAGCTTCTGTGCATAGTGAGTGAAGGTGTATGACTTCACAGCATGCAATTTCTTTCTTAAACAAAAGAAACCGTGATTTCAATTCGCTCGTTCCCCTCTGTGCTGGGTCACTTGATCAAAAATAAACACCCCCTTTCCCCTCCTCAAATTAAAAAATACTCCTATGTAACACATATTCCTTTAGAATCCACTTGACTCACAGTACAACAACAACGTAGTTTTCACTTTAGGCTACATACACGTCAAGGCATAAAAACAAAACACCGCTGTCACTTTATCTCCACCGCCCCACAGCACAGCCGAGCACACATCTTCCGATAAAGCAATGTAACAACGGGGGTGTCGCTGGTTTTATGTAAGACGAGCAACAGTAAAAAGCATCCGTAGTGTCAGAAAATCTTTTATTTGTAAAACGGGGTACACACATACCGATAATCAGGTCAAATATGATCATTTCGTCCCCCCTTTTCAAACAAAGTCAGCAGAGAACTGATTGTCGGATGTCTCTAAAAGATTATCCTGAGCGATTATGCTGTAGTGTTAAGGGATTTTCTTTCCTCCCCGGCCTGCTCGGAAGACGAGCTGGGCTGAAGATCTTAAATGTTAAACCTGTTCAATATTTACAATTACAAATCCTTATGGGTGTTGTCAACACCAATTAAAGTGAGATACACACATACTGATATTTGGGCCGGATTTAAGTATTTCCCCTCTTTCCAATCAAAGTCAGCAAAGGACCGATTGTTGCATGTCTCTAGAAGATTGTCATGAGCGTTTATCCACTGGTGTGGGGTGTGTTAAAATTATTATTTTTTCCCTTCCTCGAAAGACAGTCAGGGTGACAATTGTTCAGTATTTATACTGAACAATACTATTCAGTATTTATGATCGCAAACAATTGTGTGTGATCAACACAGATATTAGCCAAGTCACAGAGTTTGTGATTGTGATGTGAAACAGAACGATATAAAATTAAGTGTGATACATACACACTGTTCAAAATGTATGATCACAAACCCTTGTGTGGGAAAATCGGTATGTGTGTACCCCGTGTCAAACAAGATTTAAAACAGGCAGGCAGTACCAGAATGATAAGGCAAAAAGTCTTTTCACTGATAAATGTTGGCGTGAAAAGCCTGAAGGGCTTATTTCCAATTGAATCTCTTTTATGATGATCTGTCATTTGAAAAAAAAAAAAAAAAAAAAAAAAAAAGAGGTAGTACAAAAGGCAATTCAAAGTGGCAGGCAACGATATCTTTGGAGGAAAAAAAAAAAGGCACTTTTCTTTCCGAACAAAATCTACTGCAACACCGCTTCCTCTTCCTCTGTGGTCCAGTTCTGTCGTCTCTTCTTGCTCTGAGTGATCTCATTCAACACCTTCTCATTCCCTCAAGCTCCTTGGCGTACCTCCACTCCATCTAAAGCAAGTTTCAACACAAGCTACTGGTCTGTAAATGCAAGTGTGTGCGATTGTCGGTGTTTATTTTTTTCTTATATGTGTGCGAGTGTTAGTTCACTAGCGTCGTTTCTGGTTTTGCTGAAGAGAGGGGGGACGGCGTGTTTTCACTTTTTTTTTTTTTTTTTTTTTGCTTAGTCCTTCACAAGTCTGTAGACGTGGTACTGGGCGCCGTGCTCGCTGGTGGACACCTCGAACACGAACGCGATGCACAGCAACGTCTCTTGGGTGTCCCGGTTCGTTACCACCTGGGGGAGCAAAAAGAGATGGAGGCAACAACGTCAGGTGGGGAAATGCGACGGAGCCCAGCCCTGCACGCCCATTATCTCATTAGGTATTGTTCATTATTAGGTAAATGGTACACTGTATTTGGATTTTTTTCAGTACAGGACATTAAGTATGGTACAACGGAATATACTTGGTGCTATTTTTCCCATTAATCTAGTGTGTTACAAAGCTTCTGGGATTATCATACACTACAAATGCACGCTCATATGGATGTGTGTACCTGCAGGATGGTGAAGTTTTCAAGAACACTGTTCATCATGTACTTTTCGGGCAAGTGCTTGAGCTTGTGGATGAAGTTGATCATGTACTCGCACATGGGGGAGCGGTGGATTCTGTAAACACACTTGCCCCCCTCCAGGCGGGCGTACTCGGTCTGCGGCGGCGGCAAGAGAGCACACACACACACGCACACACAGCTAATACACACAAACTGCACGTTTGAGGAGATAATCGATCCTTACGCGCTATCGTTACCTCGACTTTCTCCACCACCTGCTTCCCAAAGGAGCAGACTTTGGTCGAAACGGTGATCGTCATGTTCTCGGCGCTGCTGTACTGGCTGGTGACGCCGTAGAAAGACCCGGGGCCGTCCTGCATGCCGCTGCTGTTCAGGTCGGCCTGGGGAGTGCGTAGTCAATGTTAAAATGGAGATATTATGGGAAAATTGACTTTATAATGACGTGCATACTATTAATGTAATCGTGTCCCCCTCAAAACGGGCTAAAGTGCAGCTTGAATAAATTTAAAAGTGTGTTTTAGTTTCTGATACTTGGGGTGTTTTGACAAAGGTGTGGCACGGACATGTTATTAAGACACCTGAAAATGGTTTTTAAATTGAGAAAATAAATGCATGCTAATGTCTTCTTCAAATAAACCTTGATTGCGCACCCAAAATTTAACCAGGAAAAATGCGTTCTGAGGGCCTTTCTCGTAAAGCTCCTTGAGGCCGCCCTTCTTTTCGGGGAACTTGTCGTAGATCTGTCGGATGTCCACAGCCTCCAGGAGGGGGTCGCTGTAGGAGGGGTTGGTCTGTCCTATGTGGACAAACAGGTGTTTGCTGTACTGCAAAACAGAGGCACAAGAAAGGACGCGATTAAACTCGCAGGCAAATATATGACCTGCATTAAGCTGCTTTGAGGAATCTGGGGAATTATAAGACAATAGGGAAGGTCACTAATTGAAGCAACATGGACATTATGAAATTATTGTGCCCTCGAGTGACTCCTACCAAGTGGTGATTCGATTAGACGGTGGGGGAAATGATTATTTGATTCCCTGCTGAATTTGTAAGTTTACAATTAACAGTCTCCAATTTTTATGGTTGGTTTATTGATTATGGCAATTGACAGAATAGCAGTCAAAATGGTGAACAAAAAACAAAAAACAAAACTAAGTTCACACAAAATAAAGTTATAAAAATGCTGTGCTTATTGCTGAGGAAAGGAAGTTTTCATTCAAGATATGACAGTGTGTGGCTCCGTTCACTGATCCCTAAATTCCTTGCTACACATGGAGACGGTCACAGTAAGCCGTCGGAATATCAGCCGTTCTTCGCAGAGGACAATGAATACATGCCTATGAGTATTGTTATATTATCTAATCTACAGAGATAATAATCTATTTGCGAGCCTGTCTATTGAATTTTGCATTGTTTGCCAGCCTTGAGCTAAACAGACTTAACTAAAGCAAAGCTATGTTGTTGTTTCAGAGACAGAACGTTTAATTCTCTTTGTTTTATGTTTACTTTGATCGTAAACTTCAACTGGGTGTGAAAATACAAAACTTGAAGTCTCTTTTTTGAAGAATTGTGAAAAAAAAACATCATCCAAATGACGACTTGTATCTATAAATAGGAACCACTGTATTGGTCATTGGTTGATTGTGCACAGCTGTGTGACACATGGGCACAAGCCAATCTAAAGAAATCGACATCGTTTCTTCAGAGTTTTATTACTTTTGCATTGTTTTTTCCCCCATGCATTTTAGACTGCTATTCCGTCTGTTATAATAATCAATAAAGAATGATACAAATTGGAGAAAAGTAAAACTTCCACTTTCAGCAAGGAATCAAATCATGATTTTCATCACTGTATTGCTCTTTTATTTCAATATGTAACCACACTAATACTTGAACTCACAGTGTCCGGGTCCCTCTGGACTTCCATGAAGGCCGAGTACTCTAACATGCGCAGCTTCGAGGAGGCGATGGTCCGGTCCTGCCACACTGGCACCGCTGTAGCTGTGGGCGCGAGGGGCGGCGCCAAGGGTTCGTAACCTGTAAGGCAAAAAAATGCAAAAATTGAGGATTTCTCAAATATCCCAGAGTTAGTCAGACTGTATATGTACACAAAGTCATACTTACTTGGTATGGACTGCGGTACAGGACCTGATAGGCTCGGGTATGGGGGCTGTGCAAAAGGTTTGATACTAGAAGACAATAAATACTTTAGTGAGACAAACTTGACTGGAAAGAACATGTTCGTCTGAAATATTTGAATGCTAGAAAGGAGGACATATTGTGGAAAAATGCATTTTTAATTTCTTGTACACAAAAAGTTGCTTGCTTGGATTGCCTGGCCATATATTAAGCATGCAATTAACAACCAAATAAATCTTTAGTGTCTGTTCTGGTTGTCTCAGAAGACGTTTCGCCTCTCATCCAAGCAGGCTTGATCAGTTTGTAAAACAAGGCGAGTGCCGTCCTACCTACCCTTGTTGCATGAACCGACGAAACCTGCTGGGATGCATGTTTTATTTATGCATGTTTTTTTCACTAGTCGCATGTTTTTTTCCGCTAGTCGCAGCAGGGCTCGGTCTTTACAATAATTTGGCGGCTTGGTGATGAAGTGCCATCTCCATGACGGAAAATACAATCAATGCCTTTACTACTTATTATTGTCGATGCCTTTTTTCTTCACACTCAAGGAGTTCACTTGGTCATAATCCTGTAGCGCCACCCCTAGTCGTCATGGTAACAAAAGCCCTATGCCCTGTCCTGGTGAGCTGAGCAGTGGCTTCAAAACAGGCTAATTTCAGCTAGACTTAAATAATGGTGTAATTTTTGATTCTTGGGAGTATTTTTAAGAAAGCAAGCCATAGAAATGCTATTAAGATACCACGAAACTGTTTTAACTTGCGAAATAAAGCACAATATGTCTGCTTTTAACATGGCTTGCCAGTTGGTGTCCAAGTAAGCATGTGTTGCTGCACCAGCAAAGCGTAAGTCCACCTGCTTCATTGCTTTCCAACCTTTGGTTGTATTTTTTCTGGGTGAATGAATTTGAAAGTCAATTTGGTGCAGGCAACATACAAGAAAAAGAGTGTGGAAGTTAGTAGCGGTGCTTCAGGTGCTGACGGCGGGAGCTCAGCTGCCAGGGCGAACTTACGCATGGCTGGTGCGGCCAAGCCCAGGAGTCCTTCCCGGGTTGAGATCTAGAACAAGCCTGATGTGCAAAAACGTCACGCGTTAAACATGCTTTGCAATGCCGCTGATTTTATGCATCGGTGACAACGTCGTCTCCTGTCATACAGCAAGACGCCCCCCCCCCCCAACCCCCACACACACACACACACCCCACCACCCCGCCCCTCGCACTCGGGGGGGTTCTACTTACTCCTGAGAAGGTCCAGGCTGTCCCGGAATCGGCGCGGGCCAGAACTAGAGAATGACACAAGGTTTTCAGATTTAAAAATAAAAACGTGAAAGAAAGCAGGACAATTGAAGGGAGGTCTCACTCTGCCTGGCTGGTAGGGGGCAGGGGGCATCGGTGGAAGATGATTCTTGATCATGCTCGGCGAGACGATCTGCGCCGACGACAGCGCCGCCATGTTCTGGAGGGCTTTGTCTTTGGATGCCTGATCCTACAGTGAAAGGAGGCCAGTCAAGCACAAGGGGGCGCCACAATGTGCACAGGACTCCTAAAACGGGGTACATGCATACCGATAATCGGGCCCAATTTGAGTGTTATCCCATGCGATCAAAGTTAGCGAAGGCCAAATTGTCTCGAAAAGATTAGCCTGAGTGATTATCCTGTGGTGTTAAGGTGCGTTAAAGGTAATTTTTTGGTTTGGGCTGACAATTGTAAATATGAAACCTGGTCTGCCTCGATGGGAAATCCGTATATGTACGGTCAACACAGAGTTGATTTTGTTTGTGGTGTTAGTCCTTTTGAGTACACCATAGAATGTAAACGCAGGAAGAACACATTCAACAATATTTCTTCCCCTCGTCGTATGTGGGGTGTGTCGCATTTGAAGAATCGGTAAAGATGTTGAAAATCGGTATGTGTACCCAACTTTCTGAAGCCAGTTGTAGACTGGCATTAGTGTTACCAAAGAAAATGAAGGCAATTCTAAAAAAGCGCTTATTTGGCTTTGAAAGTAAAGTGCAGCGTTGTTTCGGTCACCATGGAAATGAGAAAGAGAGTAGCTTTACACTGATGAATGGATGTAGAGCAGTGTCATGAAAAGCAGCATACGAAACGATCGTAATTGATTCATCTTGGAGCCACATTATTTTTAAGTCTAAAATTATTTTATTCATATTATTATTAGTAGTAGTATTATTTAGGTGTTTCACGCTATTTATCTCATTGCATTTTTGTCGAGTCGAGAGCCCCAAAACAACAAAGCAGCACCTCAGCGAAGCAAGCGAGGATGCACAGCAGCGTTTAAAAGTGAGGCCGTTTCCTAAGCGCTGCGCCTTGTTACGTGATAGCGAAGTAGGTGGGGGAGGGAGGATTGGGGCGGGGGGGGGGGGGGGGGGGTGATGCCATGCCAGCAGAGGGCCATAAGGAGGCGCACTGATGCCGTTGATGCGAATAGGGGAAGCATAGCGTACGGCGCGAGTGAGATTCACTTACCAAATTCATCGCCTAAAGCAAAACAAAAAGAGAAAAGAACCGTTAGTTTGATGCACTTAAGCCGTCGGAGGAGTTTTGGGCCAAATGAAAATGTACAATGTCGTCTAATACATTCGTGTGGCGTGGGAAATTAACCAATTCCACTGAATTGAATCCAAAAATGATTATTCATCTTCTACAAATAATCATCATCATCTTCTTCCTCATCTATCTTTGCCAACAACGTATAGTGACAGGCAGCACAATTAAATGCTCTTCCACTAGATGGCAGAAGATGCAGTTAACACGTGTATTACACTGAATAAGTACATTTGTGAGTAAATTAGGATGAGATCGTCATTATTGCAGTGTATATAATTTTTGTGAAAGTTTTTGTTCGGCGGTGTGCAGTGGGATTTTTTCCAAAGAAAAATGTGTGCTTTTTCTAAAAAAAAAACCACTCAATTAATTCCAGACAGAATTCTTAACGTTCAGTACGGTAAATCAATTGCTACACACATCCACTTGGAGAACTACAATATTTTACATAGAAGAAGAAGGAATCGCGTAAATGTTTGTTTTTAGTCTCCACAGCTAATGATCCAACTGAAAAAAATCATTATAGTTTCAGTCTACCTTAATTGATCATTCCTGCAAAGATTTTATTGTAATGCTTTGTTTGAATAAATGGCATAAAAAGGGCATTTTTATGTGAAGCGTTTAAAAAAATTGATTAGGATAATGTAACTGTAAGGTAAAAAGATGATTTAGGTTTATGATGTAATATTAGTGGATTTTTAGGAATATTTGTAGGACATGGGACTTTTGTATACGTGGTCTTGTTTCTGTCAAAACAAAAAGGTAACTCAAGGAATTAATGGTGATCATTTTGAGTGATGACCCCCCCCGCCCCCCCCCCACACACACACACATACACAAACCTGTAAAATGTAGATTGTACATAATATACATAGAATGTAATGTACATTTTAATATGCTGCGAGGCAAATTAACACATGAACATTTTTGGTTTACCAAAGAAACAATGGTGCATGTTCAACTGACATGTTATTTATTTATTTTTTTAATTATTGTGCTGGGCTTATTTTTGTTCGTATTTTTATCATACATAGTAGTAAATACAGTAAAAATATAGATGTCAAAGTAGTCTACACATTTGCTACCGCTACTGCATTAGTTACCAGTAAGAGGTTAATGTCACGTGTCTATTGTGTGTGCACATCATACTGTATGAATGTGAATTTGCATTGGAGAAACAAACAAACAAAAAAAAAACTGAGGAAAGAGACCAGAGGAGAATTTTGTATGTGCATCTTTACAAACAGGACATTAGAAACATGAACGAGAGGAACTAGAGGGGTCAGAGTAGAGGGAACGGAGACAAGTCTCAGAGGTTGAAGAGCATGCTGCACAAGCGTGAAAGGCAAAAGCTTCTCACGGGCTCCTCGTAACAGCGTGTGTTGCATTAGTTAAGTCGGCCTTTGCTTTCAAGGAGACATATTATGCCTTTTCTTCACAGTTTAAAACTCCGAACCCAGAGCCAAGAACTCAACCTGTTTCGATGGTGTTATCCGGTCTCCTGCAAATGAGCCGCCGCTCGCCCCCGTCCCCTCTACTGCGTGTTGTGACAAGGCTTACGTCTTTCGTTACCATAACGACACAGGAAGGGGCTTGAAACGAGGCAAGCTGCCACTACTTGCCCAGAGTGGGAAGACAGAAGCAAGCGCTTACGAAAACACGAAAAGCATCGATTTTGTTTTCACTCCTGGAGGCAGCACTTCATCACCTAGCTGCAGTATTATGTAAATTAGCTCCATTGTAAAGTCAAAATCTGGCAAAAATTATGAATGGCTTCCTTACAGTCACATTTTGGGAAATATGCAGGCAACGTATTTGATAGGGTGGGCAGGCACTCCAGAAAGCCATATTTTTATGTAGAAGGTCATCTTTTTATGACACGAAATGAGCTATGAGGTTTCTTCCTGTTGTATTATATTTATGGTCTACAAATGTTTTATTTTTTTATTTTTACAATCATCTACTGTAATTCTGACTCCTACCGTGTTAGCGTAGGTTAGTGACAGACTACGCACATTCCAACTTGCATAGAAATTCGGATTACTTCGCCACCGTAAGAACAAAACTGTTGTACTCGGAGTGCAGGCATTACTTGTTTACGCTATGTCAAATATTTAAACTTCGTTTCGCCCGAGACTAAAAGCAGTTAGTGCATAGTGACATCGCCAACTAATGGCCTGGCATGCACTTTACAACTTTTTGGTAAATGTTGTTTGTGATCGTTTTGACAATATTGTCATTTGTACACGAAACATTTCTCTACTTCTTCTACCTGGTTGTCTTAAAAGGTTCTCATAATGTCCATCTATAGGAGCCTCTGCTCTATTTTACTAAAACGGGGGGGGGGGGGGGGGGGGGGGGGGGGTCGTTGGTTAGTGCTAAACCATGACGCATTCCGACTTCTTTAGACATTCAGGTTATGCTGTCACTATAGGAAGGGAACAACTCCGTATTCTGATAACAAGCAATTAAAAATACATTTTCTATCATATGTCCCATTTAAAAATAGCTACATGTAAGTGTTAAAAAGCGCTTCCTGTCTGACCACAGCATGCAAAAGCATTATTTTTTTTGTCCAATATTCCTCAATAAAGCTGGAATTAGTTCAATACAAATCATGATTTTGTCGGCCAAGCTTGCGTCTGATTCACCTAATGCTATGATTCGAACGAAGTGGTTAGTGCAAAGCCAAGCCATATGGTCCAGCCCCGGTTGAGCCCGCCGTGAAGCGCATACCTTTAGCTTTGACTGGATCTCGCGAGATTTTCTCCGGGCGAGAACCTGCAAGTGGCTAGAAACCTGCACAGAAGAATAGCCAAAGAGGGAGGGAAGGAGGGAAAGGAGAGAAGACAAGAAGAAGAAGAAGAAGAAGAAGGGAAGAGAGAAGCCGTAACCAAAAGAGGAAAGAGACGCCCAGTCAGTGTCGCCAGAGAGGCGGGGCAGGTCGCCATCACCTACCTTGATACCCGCCTGGTATTCGCGAACTTTCTTCCGTGCTAACACCTGTATGTGACTAGAAACCTAAGGGGGTGTGAGAGAGTTTTTGAGCACAAAAAACACAACATGCATTAGGATGCATGCACACACACACTCACACACACACACACACGGAAGCGCAACCTTAAACAATCGTACAGTGGAACCTCTAAAGGTCGGGTGAGTCGAACGTATTGCGAAGCGAGATCTCGGCAAATCTCGAGGGATTCGGCCCACTAAGCATCTACGGCTGGATCTATGTATACCACATGGTTCAAGTGGTACAATTCCCATGTTTTACTCTCGAGTGGAACAATTGGTTTATGGGTCATGGCAGCGTTGAATAGGATATTTTTCGATTGAAATCAGGTCTGATACGCATCGAATATCTGCCAATGCAAGTGTAGCGTAAACGGACTGATTGGATGTACCTTATCGACGGCAGCAGCGTGCGTATATCGCATAAATACAGCAAAAGCATAGACGATGACATACGGTACAAATATGCTACATAAAGGTGAGTTCATCATTAAATAAGCAAAACAATCGGCATAATGTCGAGGTCACCCTCATTTAAATCAATGGGTGGTAGAGTCCGCCCATGGAGCACAGTTTTTCCGTTTTGCAAATCACTTTGCAATGAAGCTGCGTGTGTGATGACAACCGGAGAACGAGAAAATAGAAAGGACAGAAAGTAAGAAAGCGGTACGCTCATTTCTCTGCTTGGTGCTCAATAAGGTTGTCCATTTTGGAAAACGCTTCAAACACAGAACCTCAAAACAGTGACGCCGACGTGCCAACAGCAATAAATAACTAAAAACAACAGAACGGACACTGCAGGGCAAAGTCAGTGTTGAGTTTTAATTCAAAGAGACTCGCCTCCCAAGCACATACAGTAGTCACTAGTAACCATATCCAGCAGTCATCAAAGTGTTTTAATGTTGTAGAATGTATTCATTTTTTATTTGTACTATCAAACATTTTAAAACATTAACTGTACAATTAATGACACTTTTGTGTCTCCGATCTCCAGGTTTCCACTGTATTTACATTAATATATACACACACAGACACACATGTGTGTATATATATATATATATATATATATATATATATATATACAGCTCATGCAGACAAATGGAATCACATTGAGTACTGCATTGTAAACAACGTGAGACACTTTGTTGTCAACAAATGCAGCTTACAGCTTGAATATCACACAGTAGAAACAGTCAGAATGATTTTTTAAACTGAAATTAGGTAGGAATGTGTCTTTTCAAAAGTATTTTCCCATTTAATCAATTCATTTAATGAATCTGCATAGTACAATGGTGCCTTGAGATACGAGACGTCGTTCGGCCGATTGATTTGCTTGACTTGAGAACCCATCTGAACTCACTTCAAAGCAAGAAGCACTTTGGCAGATAGTGAACAAGTCTTCAAAAAAAAAAAAAAACTCCCAGTTATGATTTAATGTCAAATTAAATTTAGAATTAGGTATTTTAAAACAACCACATAACTTGACATTGCAGCCCATTTAGCTTAATGACAAACAAAGCAAAACACCATAGACAGGCTAATGAATGAGCACCAGTGTTGCGTTCTTATAACGCATTAAGCAACAGATATTTGAAAATATAGGGTAAAGCATCACTTGTAGACAGATAATATAGCAATACTCACATGGATATACAGTATTCGTTATCCTCTGCGAATAACGACTAATATTAGTGTGGGTTACTGAGCAATTGTGACCATGTATATCCGTATGTGTCTATTATAGTGACCCCAGATGGCCAGAAGGAGCAGCACAATGTCCATTGAATTGAAGCAAGAAATGTGGCAAACACTTAATTTTTTACATTTTATTTACTTATGTCGTTACTGTATGCTTACCTAAAGTACAATGTTATAATTTGTTTGTCTTATTAAAAACACTTTACAAAATTGGGTTTTGTGTTTTTTGCGAGTCTGGAACGAATTAATGCCATTTCCAATCATTTCAGTAGGGAAAGATGATTGAAGATATCAGTGTTTTGAGTGTTCACGGAACGAATTAAACTTTCATCTCAAGGCATCACTGTATGTGTTCAATTCACTTTTTGAATTGTACTACTGAAATAAATGAACTTTTCTACCAAATTTCCATTTATTGAGATGCACCTATATCCAGCATTACAAGTAACCTAACCTGAAAAAGACTGAATAAGGAAGATTATGATGTTATTCATTCATAACTAAAAAAGACGATTCTGCATCTGCGGTGGTGTTTTGTGTTGGTGTGTCAATTAATAGAAAAACCATTGTTAAACACTCAAACAACACTTGGTAACTATTTACCTGTTTCCTTGTGCGAGTTTTCCCCGTCCTCAGTTTGATGTACCGCGCTATCAGTTCATTGCGACCTGTGTGGAGACAAATGCAAACTCGTCAACATAGGAGGCAAAAACACGTGACAATAACCAACGTTGGACAGAGGGTGGCGTTGTTGTTACTTTAAAAAAATAATAATAATGCATGTCAAGAAACGCTTTGACCTTTCCCAGCACAGACGGCGAGCAAACACGCTTTTGTCACGGGTTAGAGGCCACAATAACACCTCTGTTCCCCATAGGGCACACTTATTTTAAAGCAACCCCATTGGAGATGAGGCACACAGGTCTTAAAAGCGGACGTCAGTAACTCAACGTCTGTGGCCTAATTACCGAGAGGGAGAACAGAACAGACATAACATCCACACGAGACATTCTGCACAAACTGTTTGCGCGTCTATTTCGGGCACGCGTGGTTTCCCCTCATGTTTCTGGTGCATGAGAAGTGCTAAAAACACGATTATGTTGGCTCGGAGGGAAAAAATGCGCTTCATTCCGAGTCCTGCAAACTTGGGTTTCTGCAGCTTCAAGAGGGCTTGGACGGCAGAAACCGGCACACACGGAGTGACTAAAGCAGGGTACACGCACACCGAAAACCGAGCCAAATTTGAGCCCAGGCCGGCGTGTCGCATGTGAAAGATTATCCCGAGTGATTATCCTGTGGTGTGGGATGTGTTAAAAGTGATTTTTTTTCCCTCATTGATCCGCTGGGGAAACGGTTGGGGCTCCAAAGAGTACGACTAATCTTTCATTTTCTGGCAGTCTGGCTGTCGCTATCATTTTAGACATGGGGAGGGGTGAGGGAGACAAATTGATTAGCAATAAACCGACTTTCAACTGCTCCTCTCCACAGTGGCCAAAGAACTAAATAACCAAACTGTCAAACTCTGATTGAGGTAAGATGACAGTACAGCATGACCAGTCAGATAATTAACTGTCCGTTGGCAATACTGAACACAAAATTTCAGTGGAACATTTTTCTTACCAGCAAGCTCATTTGCACACAAAACGGAAAAAGGAACCATTTTATTCATATTATTTTTAAAACTCCACACCTTCTGATTTCAGCCACTGAAATGATTTTACTTTCAGATTTCCTTCGTCCTCCATGAAAGCAGACATTTTCCCCCCCATTTTCTGACATATTTTGAATGTAACACTAACGCTGTCATTCCCAAGAGTGCCACGACTCTGTTTGAAATCTGAAAACCATCTGACGCCCGGCCAAAACCTCAAAACACGACACTGGGATCAATTGTCCCCAAATATACAAGTTTTCAAAACCAGAACATGTGTGTATCTAAACATGGGAATATAAAAAAAAAACGCAAATTAACAATTAGTTAGTCAGACTTTTAATGTAAACGTGTTTTTTTTTTCCCTCAACATAAATCTACATATTGAAATACAGTCTGAACATGACAGATAGGAAATACTTGCAAAGCCCAAGTGATCTTTATATTGCAGTATGAACATTTTGAAAAAAATGTGTTAAAAAAAGATGGAGGATGCTGGATGTTAAAATGTCAGTAATGACAAGTTGTCACTCTTAAAAGTGTTATATTTGAGTGAAACTTATGTCACGATCAAGAAAAGTTCATGTGTCATGTTGTTGCACAATACTTGATGAAAATAAAATATTCTCTTTATAGTTGCAAGATATAATGGCATTATCAAGTATCGGTAAAGTGGTGCCTTGAGATACAAGTGACCCAACTGAGGAGTTTTTGGAGGTACGAGCCCTCGTTCGGCTAATTTTTTGCTTTGAATTGTGAGCACAATTTTGTCATGCGAGCGCTGTGTGGTGGCAGTGAACTCGACTCATCTCAAGTCACTTCAAACACAAGCAGCAGTGGGCAGAGTGAAGAATTCTTGTTGTTCCCAAAAAATTTTTTATTACAATTAATTTCAATGGAAAAGGCGATTTTAAATAGTGTTTTGAGTTAGGGTTGTGGTCACGGAACAAATTAAACTTAGATGTCAAGGCACCACTGTAATTGGTATCGACAAGTTCTAAAATGCAAGTAGTCGTACTTGGGCTGGAAAAGTGGCATCGGTGCATTCTTACTAAAAGGTTTTGTATTTGAGAACGTCATGTTCAAGAAAAGTTTCTTTTTTGTCTTTTGGAACAATATTTGATAAAAAATAAAATAAAACCCATTTTCACACAATACTCAAAGTGGTATTGGTGCATCCCCATCCCTAGTGTGTACCCCGCTTCAGTAATAGCATTGTTCAAAGCGCTGGCCACGCAGACACATCATGACGGCAAAGGTGTCCTCTTTGCTCATCCACTTTTTTAGCACTCGGCCTCCAGAGGGCCCCGCGTCTCGCAGTGACCATAAAAGTACAGCGGGGCCCTCGCGGAACTGCCTGCCCGATACCCCGCAAGCACCGCCCCCTTTCCGCCTGGGGCCAAAGAATGGACACGCCCTCTCCGGCGCCTCCGCATTCCTTGCATTCCTCCGAGCCTGACACATCTGTGTGAGCCAGTTTGATTGGCCCGGGCCTGCAAACACAGCCGGAGCTTGGCGGGCCGCACACATATACACACACACACACAGACACTTTTAGCAGCCCAGAGAGAGGCGAGTGAGGTTACATCAGGGGTTATGGTCGGGGTGAGGGCCAAGGGGCTGCTGGGGTGGAAGGTTGACGGTTGAGTGTGGGGGAAGAGGGCGAGGGGGCAAAAGGGGCAGCTGATGCTGTAACTCTTGGAGGCTACACAAAGCCATCAGTGTCTCTGCCAACAACTGCCACCTGGCCGCAGAGGAGGAGGACGGCGGGGGAGGCCTGCCCACCCCCGCCCAAAACAACACCACTGTGTGACCCGGCACGGAGCAGACGGCAACACCTGCTGCCGACCGTCCCAGTAGAAGATGGCGGAAGGAGAACAATGCCAAGCTCGCCAACTGTCACCCTCAACCTCTTCAAGCTAATCGGCGTCCAAACCGCTAAGTTTTGCGACGAGTTGCAAAAATGTCTAATCGCACGTCTTCAGGGGTAAAAAAGCCGCTTTCCTCAAAGCTGCCGATACTGTATGCTGTTTAAATTTAGAAGTGTTGAAATTCACCATGTACTTAGCACGTCTGTCGCTTCATTCAAATCTTGGCTCCGGGGTTCCTGCATGGAGTTTGCACGTTCTCCCCAATTTTGCGCCGGTTTTCTCTGAGTACGCTAGCTTCACTTCGCTGTTTTTTGCAGCCCATCTGGTGGCATCTTAGCGCAAAGGAACTAACTGTTGAAGTGAGTTGAGGAGCTTCATTTAGACAATAGTAGGCCTTGGCCGCCAATATTGTGGCATCTACAGGCCATTCATGTACAGTATAAACTTGCTAAAAAAATAAGACAACGACATGCAACGTGCCTACTTCAAAGCAGGACTTCGGAGCACAAGAGCAGGTCTACGATCGCCAACACAAGGTATCGATGTTAACTCTAGAACGCATTGTAAGTGGTCAAGGACAGACGCAGCCGCTGATGCACTTTCAACTGTTTTATGAAACAAACAGTAACAAAATTGAAATGTAATAAGCACATTCCTACACGAGCATTCACTCGACTCGCGGAATGCCGAACGATTTCCCTGTGAACAGTCAGCTGCTAACCTGAGCGCAAAACAGCGAACTGTACACTTTCATTCGTCCCACGTCGCTCACCCGGCCGGGCACCACCTTTTAAAGTGACACACACTTAAAGTCACTGATATTATAGTGTGGAATGTGACAATGGTGACCCCAAATGGATAGCTATGACAACTGCATTTCACCTTCACATTTTGTTGTTTAAAATGGCAGAATGAATTTGTATCCAATTACTGGATACATTGATGGTATAATCGGTAGAATAATAGCTTTTTAACAATATTCGATAGCTGCAGCCCAAGTACAAAAATGGGGAGTGTGAATTACCCGTTGATTTTCGATATTTTGCTGCAGTGCTTTGTCCCAGACACCCCCCCCAAAAAATAGTTGGGGTTCACTGCAATATCGAGGAAGAAACTATTTAATTTCGAGAAATCCCCTCCAGCACCCCCCCCCCCCCCCCCCCCCGCCCCAAAAAAAATAAATCACTGATGCGAACCTTTCTATGTTTCTACTTGGCCCACGTACCAACACCTCTACAAAGTTCCATGGAAATTAAGTTGCTTCAGTAGTTAAGCAATCCAGTAAACAAAATGCCAATTAAAACACAATGTCCTCAGTGGGGGTACTTATGTGAATCCTCTCCAAAAAGAGACGCATGTGTATCATTCGAGGAGCACAAACAGTACAAGGAGATAATCATGAATGATTCACCTGGTGCTGTCAGAACAATGAACCAGTAGGACTGGTTCTATGAGTCATTTTCACCAGGACACACCGTTGTTGTGTGTGTGTGTGTGTGTGTGTGTGGGGGGGGGGGGGGGGGGGGGGGGGCAGCAGCACAGCGGGAGTACACACACGCACAGGGGTCCTACTTCCGTGTCTTTTTGTGATCACCTCGACATCCCCCTCAGAAGGCCGCAGCCTCTTTTCCTGACAAACCGCGCCCCCTTCCCCCCCCCGCACCCCCAACCGCACCACCACTGGAATTTTCCACTTCCACGCTAAAATAGTCAGCAAAAAGGTAATCTCATTTCACGCCACGTAACAACCCCCCCCCCAGTCTCCTCCCCACCAATGCGACTCTGCCCTACTACCCCCCCTCCCCTCTCATAACATTGAGGTAATCCTAAATTGCTAGCATACTGCTCCGCAATGACTGAAAACATTCCAAACATCTCAGAGAGGGGATGACAGCGAAGCACCCGACATGCACCGTCATCACTACGACCCTGCACAGGCACAAGTTCTGGACGTGCTGACCTTGCACACTTTTTATTCCAAAAAAATCTAAATTGTGATACATGCTTCCCTCAAGCACTAGTAGGTTTATTTTGTTTGTTTGTTTACTACCTGGAGTGCATTGAAGCAACGAAAGCTGCACAACTGAGTGTGTGCGTGTGTGTGTACGTGCTTGACACACCTGTCAGGGCCCGAAAAACGCAGGTGAGCGATATGTCAAGCACAGCCCCAAAGCAAAAGAAGACAGGTGACATTTTTTAATACGACAAAACACACACACACACGCCGTGTAAAATTGCATGACGATAGGAATGAAAGCATTCAAGTGTTTTCGGTTTGCTAATCCTGGAAATATGTGCAACGGCCACAAGGGAAGTGAAATTTCACGGTTATAAATCATTCAATGTTAAAAAGGAAAGGAACAACAATGCTCATTGTAAACGTCGACTCAGCACAATTAGCTTAGCCTACTTCAATACTAAGTCCAAAAAAAACAAAACAGAACAATGCGGCAATATGTCATTTCTCACCATCGTAACTAATATGATTTAAATAAACACTTTTTTTAAGAGGATGTTCGTTTGAAGGCCACTTCCTGTTTACATTTTGCAATAAACCCAAAGGGGTTCCTGATAGATTTTGGTGGGAATCCACCCACAAACTAAAATCTGTTATTCCCAAAACTGTTTTTGAGATGTGATTTTCACACACACAGCTACCCCAAATACATCAAAACCACTTTCGATACAGTTATTTGTGGGCTAGTTCTTGTTTACATTTATTGTACATTTACATCATGATGGGAATCCACCAAGACAAAAAAACCTTGTTGTCCCTTAACTTTGTTTTCAGAAAGAAGGCGTTCTTGCATTGGCAAGACCCTGCAGTAGAGGGGGTGAGTTGAGCAGTGGCTGATTTGCATGAGACAGGACCGCCCCTTCAAAACAGGCAAGAAAAACAGGTTGAAAGGTTGAATTTTTCATCCTTGGGATATTTTTGGTACCACCATTGTAAAGGCTCAATAGAGAATTTCCTCTGCTTAGAAACGAGCGGCGTTATTATGAACACGTGTGACTTATTATATTGGAGAGCCGGGCTGCTTGAACTGGCCGCCACCCCGCCAACGTTATGGAAATGACTGGTGATGCTACTGGGAAGTCTAGACAGCCCCGTGGAGCCAAAACGACACATGTAGCTGGGCCCTCTTGATAAGGCAATGGAAATTTGAAGGGTTTCCCACCGAGCGAGAGGCGTCTGGGCAGAATGTCTGGAATTCCCGATGGTCACGGATGACTAGCGCGCGTTCGAAGGCCGTCGGGGAGAGAGTGAGACGACGGCAAAAAAAAAAAAAAAAAAAAAACGGGAGTTGTTAACATTCCCATAAGCTTGCGTCACGGCAGCTTTTAGACATCTGAGGTCATCGTCTTGCAAGGAGGTTTTAACTGGACCAGGCCTCGGATGACTTGGTTGGTCTTGACAGTTTGTCGCTAAGGGCGTCCGGTTTCTGAGCACACCGCCTCTTTGTCAACGCACCATTGCACAATGTACACGCAACGGTGCCATGCTAAACAGGACTTGAGAGCTATTAAATCCCACTTAGCCAGGTTTGGCTTGAATGCCAAAAGGTGAAGTAAAAAAATAATAAAAAAAGAAATCACAGTCAGCCAAATTTCTCCCCAAGCTTACTGGCTTTTTTTCAGGAAACTTGTTGAATGTGCGACAAAGAAAAAGGATTCAAAGCAGAATCAGCAGAAATGTCTACTTCACCAAACAAGGCACCATGATGAAGGACCATGTCAAATTTAACCGTTTTGTTACAGTTAGGAGGTCGTGTGGTAGGCTAGTGATGAGCAAATCTGCCTCACAGTTCTGAGGTTCATGGTTCAAATCTCGGCTCACCTTGCCGCTTGGAGTTTGTACAGTATGTTCTCATATCAGTAGTTGTCTGGTTGCCAATTTTGGCTTTCTATATACAAGCGAACTTCTCAAAACAAAACAAAAAAAGCAGCTTTTTGAACTAAGTTTTTGTGCACTTAACACATTCACTGCCATTGACGGCTTTAGAAGTGAAGTGGTCTTTTACAGACAATTTGCTTGAGTTGAGAATTTTACCAGGCAGAACGGTGGGCCTCACAGTCAAGAGGTTCTGAGTTCAATTCCCGGTTTCGACTTTGCATAAACATCCATCCATCCATCCATTTTCAAGTTGATGTCAAAGTTTTAATGTGCTTCAATATACACGAGTTGAACCTACTGAGAAACTGAGGGGGAAAATACATATATATATATCATCAACAGTGTTTTCTGTTGCTCGCAATAAGGAAACTCAGGAAAAAGATGTTGGCAGGGTTTTGAGTGCTGACTCCACAAGTACCTCACCATTAAATTAAGCAATAAAAGATGAATTGTTGTTTTTTTGAAACTATAAACTAAACTATAGAACTGGATCAACAAGTTTTTCTTAGGGCCTGCAAGTAATATTGTTGAATATGTATAGTTTTAAAAATATAATAGTTTAGTACTAATAATAACAACAACATAACATTTTCTCTACCACTTATCCTGTACAGGGTCTATCTCAGCTGACACCAAGTAAAAGGTGGACTACACCCTGAATTGATAGCCAATAAATCACAGTAATAACAATAATAATAATGATAACATACTGTATACGATAATAATATTTTGTCCAACCAAAAACCAACAAAGAATGTGAGCGCATCAGTAGAAAAAGCCAGCCGAAAGCGCTAAAATGAAAACTAATGCCTCTAAAATACATGGTCTGTCAGCCGTGATTGATGGTTTTTATGGCCGCATCGAATTCAACTTTTCGGGACTTGATGGACAATAATTAAAGGGCAGGAAAAAGATTTACAAAGCACCACTGGAACGGGTTGGAGGGATGCATTTCATTGGTGAAAATAACAGTTTCCAAAAACCAGAGAGAGGTTTGTTGAGGACAGGGCCCAGTGCACTTCCTGTCAATCAACATTCGCCACTGCTTGATAAAATTTCCGACCTCAGAATCTCATTAGAAGAGATGCGAGTGAGGCATCGGAATAAGTCGATACTGATGTGCTTTGAATTCCCCGCACCTGGATGCCCCTCATTCGACGCAGGGACTTGCCAAAACAAATCCATCTGGAGCTCTGTGGGACATTCAAAGGTGCAACAGCTGCAATTTAATGAATGCGCTGCAGGAAACGACTCTAGACAAGCATGTGTACGTGTCCTGTGTTCCCATGTGCTGATTCCCGCTGTGATAATTCGGCAGAAACGTCCTGCATCGAATTCAGGACTCAAACCGCAGCAGCAGAAGAGGAAAGGGGCAGGTGTAAATCAAGCACAGAGATGCTTTCGGCACAGCAAAAACCTGCTCCGAGTGCCGGTGCGACCGGAAGAACCTGCCCCCAGGTCACAGCAGGACGTGCGCAGACTTGTTGCACAGAGTTGAGGCTGGAGAGTAAAAAAACTGGCTCTCATAAGAAAACTGTGACATGAGCGCCAAAGAAAGAAATGCTCAAGATTTGCTTTGGTTAATACACGATTCTATAGTTGTTGCCATTATGGTTTGCTTGTTGTTCGCAAATTCATCTCTCCTGCTTCAGATTACTTTAAAATTCAACCCAGATGTGATCCAATTTCAGTCTAACGCTGACAATCTGATTGAACATGATCAGGCCCTCACATCTCTGTCAACCCTTATCTGGTTTTGACCAAATTTACAATGTGCATGCAGTCGGAAGCTGTAAAATGAATCAAATTCTCTCCAAATCTGATCCAACTTGAATCGAACACTGACAAAAACATTTAACATGATCAGATCCTCACATCTATGTCAAATCTGATCTGCCATGTGTATCCAGTGCCAGAAATGTTAACATTAAACCAAATTCAAGCCAGATCGGATTCGATCTAAATCCAACACTCACAACACTCATATATCTGTGAAATCTTTTCTGATTTGGACAAATCTTGCCATGTGTACTGAGTGCTTGAAGCATAAACAGTACAATCAATTCAATCCAGATCCGAATCCAATTTAAATCCAGTATTGGCAATCCCATTTAACATGATCAGGCACTTAAAAGTGTTCAAGTTTATGTAATTTGGTCAAAATTTGGCAGGTGTATTCAGAGTAAGAAGCTGTAATATGAAACCAAATTCAATTTAACACTGACTATCCCATTTCACATGATGAGACACTTATATCTCAGTCAAAGCTTGTCAGATTTTCTACATTTGCTATGAGTATGCCGATTAAAACTGGAATGTCAAACTACAACAGATTGCACATTTGGTAACAATTTAACAAAAATGTGTTTCCGCTTTGTGGGTACATTGACTTGTGATCCGGTCGACTCACCATACATCTTGCCCTCATCCGAGAGGATGATTTTCCTCCGGCCACATGGCGGATAGATGGCGAGGGCCTCCTGAAAACTCTGCTCGATATCCGGGCTCCACACCCCCTCGGCGTCGCCGTCGATGGCCTTGTCCTCGTTGTCCCCGCCGTCCAGCCCATCTTCTGGGCTTCCGTTGGCACTCCAATCGTGGGACGCAATGGTGGCGACTCCCCCTGGGCCCGACCCCGAGCCCCAATATGAAAGGATCGGTAGGGGAGCTGTTTTAAAAAAAAAAAAAAAAAAGCACTTAGTTTTAAATACATTTGTTAGAAAGGAAAGGTTTTGCATGATTCTCCACAAAGCATAATGAAAGTCCTCATTTATTTATTTATAGAGAGGCTGACCTCAAAAGAAAATGCTAATGCGAGAACACATGGTCCCAAGATGTTACAATTTAAGAGATGTTAACTCGAGACATGCAACATAAAAACCGAGATGACGACAGCCTAAAACAAATATTTAACGTCCACACAAAAACACCTGAATGTACAACAAAAATGATTTGTTATGTTCATGGAGGGTCAAAAATGCTAACATGAAAATGATCCACTTCCAACATTCACAATCCCATTCATCAACAACAGCCACTTTCATCCTCGATTATCTCATTTGGATAAAAATCTATGTGCATATTTTGTCAGAAATTGTAACATGAAACCAAATTCAGTCCAGATCTGATCCAATTTAAATGCAACGCTGACAATCGCATTTAATATGCTGAGGTACGTAAAAATCTCTGTTAAATTGTAACCTAATTTGACAAAATGTGCTGTGTGTGTGCAGGGTCAGAAGTTGCAACATGAACCCGAACTGAATTCAGATCTGATCCAATTAGAAACCAACACTACCAATCCCATTTAACATGCTCAGGCATGTAAACATCTGTATTAAATCTTATGTCAATTTGACATAATGTTCTATATGTAGGAAACATCAACAAAAAGATAAAACCAAATTAATTCCAGATCTAATCCAATTTTAATTTAACAACGACAGTCTTATTTAACACAATCAGGCAACCAAATCTTACCAAATTTTGTCCAGGTGAGCTATGTATATGCAAATTCAGATGGTTCAACATGAAACCAAATTCAATTCAGATTTAATCCAATTTCAATCCAACACCGACAATCCCGTTCAACATGATCGCTACTAAAATCTGCTAACTCTTACCAGATTAGGACACAATTTGTTATATGTATGCAGGCCCATATTATTATAGATCTGGATAGATCTGTACAACAAGGATAATTTGTGATTGTTAATGTACTCCATCTATCCTGCCATCTATCTATCTTTCGTTTACATCTGGTTATCTCACTTCACCCTTAATAAAATTATTCCATGAGTAATAATTGCTCATATTTTCTGTCTTTGCATTGATGAATGAAAATAAATTCAAGATAGACCATGAAATGAACTTTAAAGAGCTCACTAATCAGGACTGGCCTCGGAGAATGCCTGTGGTCTCGGAACTGTCGGAACTGTGTCTCAATGCGGTCGGATCGCAGCCGACGGCGAGCAGAAATCCAAAGTGTTTTTCAAGCTGCCTCTGCAGCCTCGCATTGTCTATGAAGTAACCACGAGCCTCTCCCCCCAGAGAGGTTCTTTTTCTACTTCGTGCAGATGCTGGTGAGTGGGAGAGATGAATAAGAAATGATCAATGTTTCTGGTAATGATGTTTGGTGATTTCTCCTTGCTTGTGTGAAGCTTCATGGCTAGAAAATAATCTCATTTGCACAGTCTTCAATTAACCTAACTTGCTTGATTTTGGAGTATGGGAGGAAGCTGGAGTACCCCACACAAAAAAAAAAAAAAAACCCACGCGAGCACAAATAGAACAATTCAACACAGAAATGCCAGAGGTGACATTCAAACCCAGAACCTCAAAAACTGTGAGGCATACATGCTTACCACTTGACGAGCAGAAATGGAAAGATACAAAAAATGACCCAGCTTTGTAATAATTCCCAATAAAGAAATGTCCACTCCGCATATCATTAAATACCTTATACTGTACATCAGTACATGTACTACAAAAAGTGATAAAAAAACAAAACAAAAAACAAACAGGCTCCAATAATACGGAACTGCCATAAAAGTCATACCGGTAAATTTAATAAAAATTGAGAAAAGAGAGATAGCAGTTTCAGCCCATGTTGAAATCTCAAATGCTGTCAAAAATGTTGAATATGACCCAAATAAAATGTGTTCTGCAACAGACAATAAATCCTCCTTCGTTCCCGACGATGGGGTAGAAAAAGCCCTGACTGTGTGAAATCACATTTGCAGGCTTTAAAAAGCATAACGGCAGAACAGGTGGCGGCGCTATAACCCCCAGCACCAGGCCGTTGTAGCCAATCAGAAGCCGGAAGGAAGTAGTAAGCGCCGTGACAGGAATCAAGGAAAACAAATGGTACAATTGTGGACTGCTAGCAAAGTAAGGCTAGGCCTGACTACAGGATGTCCTTGGTTTACGACAGTCCAGACATTTTCTTCGTTTCATTGCTTTATATTTATAACCTAGGGGTGCTTTCCATACAAATATGTATTGTACTTATGACATTTAAAGCTTACAAATGCCTCGCAATGAACTAGTTTGCACAGCACTTGGAAGACTACGTCGGATCGCGTCACAAGAAAGGCCCCCTCGGTTACCGCCGTTTTTCATTTGAGCGATTTATATTCATGGCATTGAAGTGATTTTCAAATCAAATGTACAACTATTTGTTTTTGTTATGAATTCACCACTGTGTTCGCGTGTGTAGGTTACTTCAAGACTACGGCGTGTTCCGACTTGCATGTGATCACCAAAACCACCATGGCTCGCTGGCATCAATCTATTTTCTATCCCGTTTATCCTCATTAGGATCATGGGTGAGCCTGACTTTAGGCGTCAGGAGCTGGGTTCACCCTGGAATGGTCGTTGGCCAGTTGCAAGGCAGATAGAGACAATCAACCATGGACAACCTATGGACAATTTAGAGTCGATGGACAAGTTAAGAGTCTTCAATAACCTAACACTTTTTGGAATGTGGGAGGAACCTCGAGTACAAATTCAAACTGCACATCGAGATTTCAACCCCAGAATCTCTTGACTGTGAGGCAGACGTGCTAACCGCTAGTCCACCGTAGAAAACAAGTTTAAATTACCCTTTTATTTTGCTCTTGTTGAAAATTGAGTTTTAAGTTTACAAAAGGCCACAAATGGCAATGGGAGAGCTATTGATTTATTCGAGAGGAGATTTTGCCCTGGAAATACACAGCAGCATTCGGTCGCACGCTACAACGAACACGATATCGTCGACCCCCGATTTCAGTTTGACAAATAACCACACGTCAGGCTGCTAATTTTAGCCGGTGAGGCCTCAGCGATGGCAGAACCCATTAAACAGGGTCAAGGCATACAAACTCAACACTGCAAGCTGAACTCGCCCTGGACACGCTCATGCGTTGCATCACCAGGGGATACAGCGGCTACATGGTGTGAGGCTTTGGTAATAGTAATAATAATAATAATAGAGTGGTGAATGGAGGATGGAGGCTAGAAAACAAATGTCCCCCACTAAGACAACAGCAGATCTGTTCAAGTGAGGCGCTTAACCGTGAGTGCGGCCTGAAGTCCAGACATGTCCTTATTAAGAAAGGGCTGCGAGCGCTCACTGTTTCTCCTCCTGCCTCCCTTGTGTCAAACCGACGCCCCCGACCCAGACTCCCCCCTTCCCCTTTCCAACCACCCCACCCAGCGTCGGGAACGTCTCTACCCAAATAAGGACAGGAGACTAGCGGATGGGAGGAGAGGGGCGGTTGTGGCTCGGCCGGAAAGTTGGTTGGTTTGTCGGGAGAGCGGAGGGGTGAGCGAGAAGGGGAGGGGCCCCGACGGGGGTTTGATGGGGGAGGGGGTGGGAGGGGGTGTTGTCCAATTTTGGCTTCCACATTGGGGTTTGGAAAACAGAGGGATTGTTTGAGCCAGAATGCAACATCAGCACAGCGGAGGGCGCGGGGGGATTGGAAGTGGAGCGACAATTTGTTTCAGTGCATCCTCCGGTTCAGCGTCTCGTCATTTCAACCGAGCACTTAAAGGAGACATAATTAGGGATGTACCAATACAACACTTTTTGAGGCCTAGTACAAGTACAAGTGCTTGTATTTCAGTAATCGCCGATACTGTGTACCGATACTTGATAATGCAATTGTCTTGCAACGGTGATGAAAATGTGTTTCAATTTAACCAAATATTTTGTAAAAACACAAAACATGAACTTTTCTTCAATATGGCATGTGTTTTCACCCAAATACAACACTTTTAGAAAATAAAAACTTGTCATTACGGACATTTTAACATCCAATTGGGTGTTTTTCTAAAAGTCTTACCACACATTTCACTTCACTGTATTTCAGTTATCTCAGTCTGAACACTAGGTGGCACTATGTAAAAGGAGTGCATAGAGAGGAGACAAAGAAGACATAAAAGAAAGAAGACGATAGCAGGTGGAAATATCAATACAGATGCCATGTTCTCTCTGTGTTAACTACAAAATAAAGTGAATAAAAAGAAATACCAGACTGTTTCTTGAGATGTTATAAAATGAAACTGCGACAGGACAACTGAGCTGAGACTTTAATAAACCATCGCTTTGACTTCACTTTATTCGACGGGCTGCGCCACGGCTCAGTCGGAGCCCATCAGCGCGGAGTCGAGCTGGCGAGGGAACTCAAAACTCAGTGCTTGCCGGATGGCTCGCACGGTGGCCGCCACCGTCGCCGCCCAAGGAATTTATAATAATTTGCAGTTGGCTAAAAGTGCTGTCACTTGTGGTTACCTTAAAGTTTCTCCACATGGCTGACATGGCCAAGAAGGTATAAGTCAGGCTGGTGAACTGTTACCGGTATGTAATATCGGTGCAGTTTTAGGAGTAAGACTACAGTACAGACATACAGTATTGGCACCGATATCGGTATTAGTGCATCGCTAAACATATAAATTTTTTACACCATGTAAAACATTTCCCAGGTATCTTAATAATTTCAGCGACATGCTTTTCAACAACAGGATCAACAAATACAGTACACAACATTATTTCTTCTTGATTTGTTTTTCTTTTTTTTTTTTAATGAGCAGCGAAACAAATGCCAAGTAAAGCTTCTGTGGATCTGCGCATGTAGCAGGCACACCAAATCACCCCCTCCCATCCCCACTACGCTGAAAAACTCACAGAGAATGGAAGGACACACTAATCTGGGCAACCAACAAAACTCCATGCAGCTATGTTAACACTGAGCTTTAACATGAAAAGTGTTTCAGACAGTCACTTGAAATAGCCTTCACAAGATAATCTTTCAGAAATATCTGTAGGGCTAACGATATTAAATTTGTTTATTATCCCAATTATCGAGTCATTGGATTTAAAAAAAATATAAATAAAAATCACCCTGATTCGCAGCCATCGCGAGAAATATTTCTGTGTGAGTCTGCAGTAACATTAGTCCGTGGAGAAAAATTATTACTGCGAAGCTTCGGGGCCAAGATTTGACTTCAACTTTGCTATAAATGGTTTCAGCCTGAGGAATCTGATAATTGTGCCTTGGCTAATTTTGATCGCAAGGGAGGGAAAATGAATGCTTAAATGTGGCCTCACTGTTGGTGTGTGTGTACCCCGCTTAATCTGACTGCAAACTGGGTGAGTCTGTATCAACTGCGCCTCTGCTAGTTGTAACCAAGTATTGAACGACCCCGAAAAGGTGATCAACAATTAACACAAACTGCCTGTCCCTAAAGTGAAGAAAAACTCAAAAACTCCAAATTGGAATTTCCTTTTTTTTTAAATTTGTTTTAGTTTTAATTGGTTGGGGAGAACCAGACAATATCAAGCAATTCAACACTGTAACTACTAACTTCAAGACCAAAAAGCTCCACAATGTGACTAGATGACACAATGAAACACTCAAACTTGACACACAATTCACACAACACTCTTTCCACTTTCTGGGAGTCAGGCCACGGGACGCCCAGACCAACATGCAAGAAAATTCCAATGTGCAGCTGGAATGTAAATAGCGCTGCTGCATGCGCACGTTCATTCAAACAACGCCATTCATGCCCCGCACACACAAGCCTTCTTTCCGATACGTGTTCTCAGCACCCGACCACGGTCGCCTCGCTACTTCCTGTTCTCTGCAGTCGGATTACCTCAGCCGCGAATCCCGCTGGCGACCGGCCGGCGTTTATTGCCCTGCTTCCTTTCTTCTTTGGGGAGAGGATTGTGCGAGTGTCGAAATATGCCACCGAAATCCAGTTTTTACAACTGAGTCACTCGCAGGGCTGCTGGGTCACATGCACGGGAGGAAAGCAGCTGGTAAGGCAGGGAAGAAAGGGATTCCTTTGCAGGGATTTTGTAGAGCACAGGCAATGGCGAAAAAAAACAACAAAAAGTACATTTTCCTAGACAGGACAACAGAGCAGTTTGTTTGCTTTTTTTCTTGCCAAAACAAGAGGCCTATTATTTTCAAACGTGACACAAGATGTCCGAGGCAGCTGCGTTGAAGGGTGATATCAACGGGTTCCTTCTCAGCATTTTACCAGTCACATTTTTTTCCCAACTAATCTCCTTAAAAACCTATTCATCCATTTTCTATACCACTTACCTGCTAAGGGTTGCAGGGAACTAGAGCAGTGGTCCACAACTACCGGGACATGGACCCAGCGATTTGGTACCACGCCAGTCCTGGCACTTTCCTGACACACATTCGTGAGAGGCCTTACTAGGAATTGGTTTACCATTTAGCTACCCGATGGGGTAGAATAAGTACCTAATCAAGTCTTTGCTGAGTTTTGCAAGTGTCCTTCGTAGTCACCAACACCCTGACTCACTTTCTCCTCGCACAAACACATATTGTGAACACATTTCCATCAAGGCGATTGTTTTTGTTGGTTCAGTTCTTTTCATTTGATATTGTCTTGAAACCTAAATGTTTGGTCTCCGCACACTAAACCGCAAGCGTTGCTAGTGTCGAAGGGCGCGCACAGATGTAGAGGGAGCGATTTCGATCTGTACGAGAGACCTCCAAACCCCGAGCCTCCACACCTCCTCAACGCTGCCGCCCCTCTGCACGCCAACACACACACACACACACATTTGACAGGGGAAAAAACAGGACTTGGCAGCCGAAAGGAGCAGCTGCTCTCAAAGGTCGTATTACAGGAGAAAGAAAACATTTTAGCTTGCTGCTCTGTGACAAGAACATGGCTTTCGCCCCGTCCTCACGCCATTGAAAGGCCTTCTTGCTCTGTGTTTTCCACTTCCTCCCTCGCCCGGATCTGTGCTAAATAATATGCAATAATTAGAGCCACGCTGCCCTCTCTGCTCCTCCCAAGTGTATGTTTGGCCCTAATAAATTTCGCTGCAGCTCCTCCAATAACTTCCTCCTACTTCCTATCTGGCACAGAGCTCAGGAAACAATCAAAGCCGAAAGTGAGAGGCGCACGCGCGCGCACGTACGTGCACAACCCCTCGTCGAGTTAACATTTGCACTGCGATACCAGCTGAGAGAAAAACTATAGTTTTGAGAGTTAAGTCCCACTCGCAGGAAATAACATCACCGCAAATCTTACTCACGATACATTTAACAAAATTGCCAAATAACAGCCAAAACGGAAGCTACGGAGCATTTATCGGCAAACGCCTTTTACACAGAACTCAGCAAAGGCAGAATATTGCCTCAAACGTGTGTACGCTTTCACATAGCAACACCCCGCCATGAGCTAGTTAAATGACATCAGCGTCTGTCATGACAGATGCTTTCAACACAACAGGATGGGAGGAGCAAGAGTGCAACTTCATACCCCGAAGGTGGAGAATTGCCAAGACCACTTTGTCCAAAATGGGGGGAAAAGCTTAGCTACACTTAGCTTAGCCATATATAGTTTGCATCTACATTTTAGGTCCAAGTGGCCAAGTTCAAATTAATGCCGATATCCAATTTGTTTGACTATTTCCATGTAAATTTCAAACGACACATTAGGATTGTGCCGTTTTAGGCACTTCACGATTCCATTATATTATTTCATTATTATCTATGTATCTGGGCTCCAGTGTCCACATCAGAGCACAAAAGCCCTTTTTGTTAACGACGGCATATGGTCGTAAATCCTTGCCAATAAACGTTGCGTGATGACATTTGTTTCCCTCTTTCAGAGCTGTTTTGATAATAACCCAGGCTGGACACGCGTGAGGCGCTGTCACGTTTGTAGTGTTACCACGGTACTTACTGTTACATTTTTTTATTATTATTATTATTTTTAAAACACGCCAGCCTTTAAACTTAAGTGAATCTCACGCTGCTCTTTTCGTTCAGGTGTCTGGGTGGCACGCACAACTTTTACTTTCTATTTTATTGTTGTTGTGTTGTTTGGCCAGAGGCAAGTGTTTATATGTCACCGTCGTGTCATAAAGCTGCCGCTGACTGGGTATATCCATTTGCTTCGGACATCTGAAACGTATCATATTTTTATACGCGAAATCGGAATTGTGTTGCTTGAACCTTGCTGTGTAGATTCAGCCTTACTTGTTTTCTCGTCTCTCCGAAGTTTCACACCGAAATCCGGCAAAGATTGTCATATTACAACGGTAACAGAAGATGAAGGTAGAATATTGGCCTAACTATGCCGCAATCATACTCACATATTTCTGAATATTTGTTTTAATTTCTTAATATGTTTAACAACATTTCTTTTCAGAATTTGATTTGCCCCTTCCGAATCCCAGAGTTTGTGCCTCCAATCAGATTCAGCCGTATTGAGCGCCAAACTTATCGAACTTAAAATAATAATAATAATAACTAGATTAAGTTAAAAAAAAAAAAAAAAAGTAAGCCTAGCATGAAGATAAATTTAATCAGCAAGCCTCCTCATGTGACTACTTTATCCGGTGACGGTCATCTGACCGGAGCGAGCAAAACGGTGGCTAACACCAATGCTAATGCTGCATATTTAGACATAAATACTAATAAATACTTATAGAACAAATCATTTTAACACAGCAGGACGGGACAAGTGAGTGTCAGGTGTCGGGATGACTTTGTCAACCAATTTCTTTTACAGGCAGTGTAAAAGGGCAACAACCACTGGCTTTGATCACCTTCCAATCGCCATCCACGTGAGAATTAAGCGCGAATCCATCTGGAAAAGGAAAGACAAGCGGCGCGCCAGACTTGCTGCTGTTCTTTCTTTTCTTCTTGTTTTTTTTTTTTTTTTTTTTGCTCCAAGAAAGCCTGAATCAGCACATTTGGGGAGAAAAAGAAAAATCGGAAACTTTCCAGGGAATGTAGCGGAGGGAAACCAATCTCGCCTGGATTGGTCATTTTGTGGCGAGGAGCGGTTACAAGTCATAATCTGTGAACGCTCCAGGACATGCACGGCCTTGCAACCAGTGAACTCATCGCAACATATAAATTGTGGCATAAAAAAAGCGATTAAACGCCGTCAATGCTCATGGCTTTGATTGTGCGGGGCGATTTGAGGAGGGGAGGATTTTCATCAGGGGAACTCTGAGCCAACTTTGTAGCGCACTTAATGTGAGCCTATTCATAACAGTCCTACCATTCGGACAATTGCGCACTGTTATAATAAGAGCAACTAAAATTAATACCTCTGAGCCGCGTAGGGAGATCCTCCCCCAACCCAAACAGCCTGAACGCGGGGATTAAAGTGGTTTCACATGAGTGCCCTTGGGTCAGCAGAACTGGAGTGTGACACACTGCAAGTTTGTGTGGAGGTGTGTGTGTGTGTGTGTGTGTGTGTGTGTGTATGTGTGTGTCTGTAGCCGAGAATGCTTGTCACAGTAGCCCACACACACATAACCTCATAGTCAGTTATTTCCCCTCGTCCCTTTTTTTTTTTTTTTTTAAGGGTATGTTCAAGTGGAACATGACTCGTAGGGTCGGGCAAGGAGAGCGATGTAAAAAAACAAAGACGACAGTGTTCCCGAACGCTCCCCTGCATCGGCTTATCTAGGAAAAGCTCACGGTCTGGAGGAGACTTAAAGCCTGTGCCGCATATTAGCGTCCAGACAATGGCGATGGACTGGACGCTCTTTGAAAACTACTCCAGTATAACTTGTACATAAATGGACGAGACGAAAGATGTCAGGGACAAGACTGTAGACCTGCGCAAGCCTGGAATGGGTTCCAAAACCAACAGCAAAATGCTTGTTGTGAAGGTGACAACTATTTGTGGCATTATTAAAAAAAGAAAAAAAAGAAATGAACATCACTTGGCCTGGGTCTGGAGCTCCACACAAGATCTTGCCTCGTGGAGTGAGGAGGATCATGAGAAAGGTTAAGGGAGCACCCTCAAAGTACACGACAAGAACTTGCTAATGATCTGAAGGCAGGGACCTCCATCACCAAGTAAACACGTCGTAACACAATGCGTAATGGGCTCCATAATGGACTGAAATCGTTCTTAATGTCCTGACATTCTCCTTAAATTAGCCGGCGAACGTAAAAAAACTCGAAGAATGCTACGGTCAGGTGGAACCAAATTTGAACTTTGTGTGGAGGGTGAGAAAAAGAAGCATTTCGACCTCCCCACTGATAAAGATCTTAACCCCCAAGCAATGCCTGGTACTCTCTGCAAATGAGTCTGGCCGGTATTCAAATAAGATACAAAATCAGCAATCAATTCATAGTCAAATTTCCACTAGTAACAGTGCTTAACGTTTTGTAAATAATTTGAATAAATTACCATAAAGGGAGGTTTGTTGCGTTGCACTACATTTTATCAACATGGATTTCTTTTCAAGGTATTTCGGAGGCTGTCATGTCCTTGCCATTGTATAAGCCACATACCGTAATTTCTCGTGTATAATGCGCACCCATGTATAATACGCAGCCCCAAACTTGACCTCAAAATTCTGGAAAACCCTTCTACCTTATGTATAATGCATTTTTACAATGCATGATTTTGCTTCCACCCATATGATCAAAACACGAAGTATTATCTGTAGTTTGTTATTTTTTTCAAATAATTATTCTAAAGTTAAGCACTTCATTTGAACACGTAATACTTTATTTTCATTTACTTGCTCTTCTTTTGAAATTCACAGCCCTACTTTTATTTAGTTAATGAGAAAACACACAGTTGTGGTCATATGTTTGATTACCCGGGGATAATTTGTAAGATGGGTACAATTCTTTAAAGAAAACATGAAGGGCCAGGCGAAACACATTTATAGTTTTATTTTAATGGGATTCAAATTAAACTGTCAAGCATTTCAGGAAAGCATTATCATCAAACAAAACATAACCATAAAAAAATTAATGACGGTTGTTGTTCTTTTTTTTTTTTAAACAATATTTCATAAATTCTGCCAGGGTATGAGCACAACTGTACATATTATGCGGTCATACGTACCATATTCGAATGAACGTGTAGGCTACACCTTTTTCATAACCACTAGGTGGCCCTGGCATATTAGAATGAAAGTGTACACCTTTCTCATAACCTCTAGGTGGCGGTGGCATATTGAAATGAACGTGTACCGCTTTTTCATAACCTCTAGATGGTGGCATACATTTTTAAAATGGGAAAGTTTTTTTCATTTTCCCCTATACCTATGTATAATGCACACCAGTGATTTTTGACATTTCTTTGGGGGGGGGGGGAAATGTGCATTATATACGAGAAATTACAGTAATAATCATATTATACAACATACATTTCACCTACATCATACATTTGTGTTTTTAGCGGTTGAGCATGCAATTCTGAGGGTCACCGTGTGTAGCGCAATCAGGCCTTTCGGCAGCGAATCCGTCAAAGTGCATATTGTACCGCCTAATTGTCATTAATGTCCTTCTGCTGAGGGCCTTGCGCTTCATTGCGAGGCCCGCTGTGTGTGCTCATCACACATACACGTATACACACACACACACACACACACACAAACGTTTTTTGTTCAGGGCTGGCTCGACAGAAGGGCAAGTGTCCACCATTTGGGCCGTGCGACCACTTTTGGGCCCGTTGCTAAAAAGGCAAACGCAAGCTGCGCACAAATGGGGCCCAGGGCTCATTAAGCCTTTCTCCTGGAGGTTTTAACACAAATGGGTGAAACCGCCACCACTGACAAAGAGTCAACAGCCCAGCGTCCAAAACAAACAAACAAAAGGACGCACTCAAGGCTCTCAACTCCACCAAATCAAAATGAGATGGTTTCTCTTTATTTGTGACACTTTTCAAGAGAAAACGTGCTCACCGCCGACTCTCTGAGCAGCTGATAAACATCCTGAAGGAACACAGCTGGGGACGGCAAGGAAGAAAAAAAACAAAAAAGACAAAGACTCTTTGAGGGGACGAAAACTCACAAGTAATCTAATTGACCTCTACGACATGGCTGGAGTTGAAAACCCTTCCCAATGCACAAGCTAAATCCGCGGCGATTGAGAAACACGCGGAGGCCCGATACATTCACACTGCTTAAGAACAATGGAGGGAATCTGTTAGAGCAGCAAAATGCTTAATCCCTTCCAGATTTTCCTTCCCCGACAGCATCTATTATAAAGCATCTTCTTGGCGTGTCACGTTTTACCCGGGACAACAATGTTTGGCTCGGCTTGTTTGTATTTAAGAACATCACTTCCACATGTTGCAAGACAGTCGCCTATCGGGGACAGTTTAAACCGCAGATTGCCACTCTAAAGTGGTCTACATACATACATGTGGCCATTTTAAACAGCTTAACCCATTTCAAAAATGGGAGAGACCTCACACATGATTGTGTGTTCTTACTGCTGCTATCATGTGTGGTGTACTCGGGATGACCAACACAGCACACTACACGGTAAAGACATAATGATATTTCCACTGACAATCATGAGTGAGACAATCATCTCCTCTACCAAAGCAGACGTCTGCCGTAGTACCAAGACTGACCTGTGAGAGGCAGCATGGTGCAACAGGGCAACCAGACTGCCGTAAAATACAAAGAAAAAAGAGGAGTTGTCACAAATAGTAGAAGAAACAGAAGAAGCGAGGCTAAGTGTTTGCTTATCTGCTAGCAAGGTCTTAAAAACAAAAAAAGGCTTAAAAATAAGAAAAAGGTAACAAATGAGAAAAATATTATTTAATTTATGCACAAATATCTACAAATAAAACAGGAAAAATTGACTTGGCAAGATTTCTTAAAACAAGTAAACAACGCTATCTTAAAAAAATCCCCAACAATGTCTTAAAAGTAGTTCATTTTTAGTACTTAAACATATAGTAGTAGTACGAATAGTTATCGCAGCATACACAGGGGAGGGAGTCTGCTACTTTTTCTCTGGGTTTAGTCACGTGACGTTCGCAACGTTAATTTTGGTCGACAGCAGAGGGCGAGATTGCCAAATATGGCGGCCCCCTGAGATGGAGGAGAATTGATGAATTAATTAGTTTAATTCTTATTCCTCAAATGCAATATCAAACAAAATAATGTGTCTAGACACAAAGAACATGTTTGCCCCCTTAAAAATTTGGGATTGGTTCCCCTTTAACAAACCTGAAACAACACTGGATAATCGCTCAGGATAATCTTTATAAACATTTGATAACAGGGCCTTTGCTTACTTTGATCAAAAATGCGGAGAATGTTCTAATTTGACTTGATTGTCAGCATGTGCGTACCCTTGTATAACACGACCTATGATTGGAGCGCACTTCTTATCAGAGTTAAGGTTGTTTTAAAGTTGTTCTTGCGTTTGTAGTTAATGCTGATTATATTTTACAAAACACAAAGCTTTGTCTGACATATAAGTTTTCTATCTTAAAGCTAAGACATAATGCAAAATGCCGTAAACAGGCTAACGAAATTAACATCGATGTTATACAATAAACCTTTAAAACAAATATTCGTACACAAACGGCACAGCAACAGATACAGACAGCTGATAACAACACTAACAGGCATTTATTCTTTCATTACTGCATCTTAGCCAAGAAAGATTTTCATTAAATCTATGTATTATCAACATTAGTGAGCCACACTGCCCCCTTGAGGCCAAGGTTTGAGCAACAGAAGCAGCACGTACATCTACCGGGCAAGTGTAGTAGGAGCCATGTCAGCCGTGCGTCGCTACTTCAAGGTAAAAACTTTTCATCTCATTTTAATTTTTGTATTTGAGTAAAACGTATGCCATGTTGAATCAAAGTTTTGTGTTTTGGAACAATGCTTGATTCAAATAAAACACATTTTCATCTCAATTGCAAGACGTAATGGCTTAAATCAAATATTGGTACTTGGTATCAGCGCGTACTCACATGTAGTACGACTTTGTCTTGGCCTGAAAAAAAAACTGGCATCAGTGTGTCCCTAGTTTCATTTTGTACAAAACTAGACTTTAATTGTTTTGTTGTGATGATGCTTGGATTATTCACTGAAAAAAAATAAGATGAATGTTGAAAAAAATAAAGTGGGAAAGCAGAAGAAACCCGCACAAACCCACAAATTAACTAGCCAACAAAGACAATGTGACAAGATAATTAGTTTGCAACAATGAGGCAGCCAAACCGAAACATTAACAGGTTTTTCTGCTCGTCCGCCGCCGACCTGACAGACTGCATTCTACTGTTTGAGTCAAACCTGTGATTAAAACTCCAAACGTAGGAAAAAAAAAAAAAATAAAACCATACTGTCCGGGCTAAACGTTTGGCTGACTCAACAACACAAAAAAGCAACAAAGTCACTATCGGCCGTCAGCGGCACTCCTGTCATTATGTAATTAGCCTGAGTACACTCCACTTCAGGATGCCTCGTCACTGGGTCTCACCCTCAAAACTGTCTGCTTTTGCACGCTTGAACATTGACAATTTTACAACTTGGGAACACACAAGTACCAATTTTGTCATGGGGAAGAAGAAAGGGGGAAGAAAAAAAAAAAAAGAAAAAAGGGATAAACAGTTACTTTGGGGCCTGATAATTAGCACTACGGGGTAACATTAATGGTTGTCGCTTATCCTCACTCTGGTCACGGGCTACTGAAGCCTATCCCAGCTATCATCAGGCGGGAGGCGGGGTACACCCCGAACCGGTCGCCAGCCAATCGCAGGGCACACAGAAACAAACAACCATTCGCACTTACATTCACACCTACGGGCAATTTAGAGTCTCCAATCAACCTACCACACATGTTTTTTGGATGTGGGAGGAAACCGGAGTGCCCGGGTAAAACCCACCCAGCCATGTGGAGAACATGCAAACTCCACACAGGCGGGGCTGGGATTTGAACCCGAGTCCTCAGAACTGTGAGGCAATGTCCTAACCAGTCGACCTCCGTGCTGGCTGTACAATATGTGAGTTTAAAAAACATTGTATTATGAAACCAAATTCACTCCAGATCTAATACAATTTGAATTTAATTTTGGTGTAACGAGAAAAATAAGTTGAATTTAACAATGGATATCCCATTAAATATGATCAGGCACTTAAAGGTCTGTCGAATATTATCGGTTTTGGACAAAATGTCAGTTTCATAAGCTGTAACATGAAACCAAACTCAGTCCAGATCTGATCCAATTTCAATTTAAGTTTGTTGTAATGAAAACAGTAATTTAAATTCAACACTGGCATTCCCATACAGAAAAGACAGATCGCCAGCTCAACAGAAGCTGTATCATGAACCCAAATTCATTCCAGATTCAAATCCAATTTTAATTTAACGCTGAAAATCCCATTTAGCATGACCAGGCACTACTAAATCAGATGAATATTGTCGGACTTGAAGAAAATTTGAGTTTTACAAGCTGCAACATGAAACCAAATTCACTCTACATCTCTTCCAATTTTGATTTAATTTTAATCTGATGAAAACAATCATTTTAAATTGAACACTGGCATTCCCATATAGATAGACAGATCGACAGATAACTAGATTGGTGTATGCGGGGTCAGACACTGATCCAATTTGAGTTTGACACAGACAATCCCATTAGCATGATCAGACCCTTAAACCATTGTTAAATTATATCTGATTTGGACAACCTGTGCAAGGTCAAAAGCTCCGTCGTGAAACCAAATTCAATCCAGATCTAAACAATTTGAATTTAACACACCATTAAACATGATCAAGCACTGGGGAAAAAAATATCTGTTAATTCTGATCAGATTTGGACAAAACGTAAATTCACAAGCTGTAACCTGAAACCAGATTCACTCCAGATCTTATCCAGTAACGCTGACGTTCGCTTATAGATGGACAGATCGACCAATCGATAGATGTAAAGATAAATAGATCGATGGGTGTTATTTTAATTTAACACTGACAATGCCATTTCGCGCAACCAGGGCCTCAAACCACTATCAAACTGTGTCTGATGTGTACGAAATGTGCACAGTCCGAAGCTGTATCATCAAACCAAATTCATTTCAGAAAGAATCATCAAATTAATTGATAATGTCAAGTGTTATTTGATTTTAGGTGTCTTTAGAAGTGTTTAATACTGTTTTAGACACTTTGTTTTACAGCCACATGGCAATTTTCAGACAAGTGTGTAGTTTATATAAAAAAAAAAAAAAAAAAAAAAATAGTTTCTCTTACCTCAGCAAATGCAGAGTTCCGAACCAGACTCAAGCAGTCGGCAATATAATCGCTCCAAAACGGTTCAGCTCTGCTCGTCCGCTGCGTGGAACGACACACACATAAAGCACACATGTCGGTGTGATTTTCCCGCTGTCAAAACACAATCACGGAGTTTTTTTTTTTTTTCTTTTTTGTCGCATTTCGTGCCAACAGCACCCCCACACCCCCACCCCGCCTCCACCCACCACCCCCTTCTCGTCGCCGGTTCTTCGCCGCCGAAGACATCCCTCCGTCCGGTTCAAAGAAGTCCCAACGCAAGCGTCGACGCAACACCAGCGCGTTTCCTTCCTTCCTCCCTTCCCTTCCCTCCCGCTCCGCGGAAAAATGTCAAAAATGACAATGATCCGAAAACTTCACGGAGGGAGAGCAGCGAGCGAGCGAGCGAGCGAGCGTGGAGAAGAGGGAGAAGAAAAAAAAAAAAAGTCAAGAAGAAGCATTTTTTTTTTGCGTGGAACTTACCTTGTTACAATTCGCTCTTCCAGCCACACAAACTTGCGCAATATGGCAACTTTTTTTGGGGGGGGGTGTTGGGGTAGGGGGGGGGGAGTTGCGAATTCCGACCGGCGCCCTTGTTTTGCCCCAATATTTTCTCCGGAGGTTTGACAGAAGAAGTGGAATGTTAAGTATGACTTTGGTATGAAATCAACGCACTACACTGGGAAGGCGAAGGGGGAGGGAGAGGGAGAGGGAGAGGGAGAGGGAGAGAGAGAGAGAGAGAGAGAGAGAGAGAGAGAGAGAGAGAGAGAGAGAGAGAGAGAGAGAGAGAGAGAAAAAATAGAAAGATGTCCGCCGAGGAACCATTGGTGAGCGTCAATCAACAAACTACGGGGCGGGACTCCGGCGAGCTGGAGAGCGGCAGAGGGAGCTTCACTCCTCGGCCTCCTCTCCCGTCCATGGTGGGGAGTAACCGACTTCTATCCCCAAAAAAAAAAAAATTCTAAATCTCAGACAAACTAATGTAGTGCACCACAAGTTGGCACTTTGAGGTCATATTTGGACAAATGTGTCATGTTTGAGACTGCCACAGAATGACACATGACCAAAGGGAGCCAATCACAAGCGTCGGTTTTAGAGGGAGGAAGTCATGTGGGGGTGAAAAAAATAAATAAAAAATAATAATAATTAGCTTTTGCAGCGATTTTTTAAACTAAAATTGTAGAAATTGTCAAAAGCAACAGTAATTTAACTTCATATTTTCCTCACAGTACAGACAACGACTTTCACAACTACTGTAAGTGACTCAGCAAACTGCAATATCAGTCAGGGTTTTTTCCACAAAGGATAAAGAAAATATGCCTTCGAGTATTGTTATGATGTCCATCTACATGTGTTGCTGCCCCTTTTGTGTTCAAATACTGGTCACCCAAAGGCTTAAAATGATGCTATTCTTTAGCCCGTCTATGGCATTTTGGACTGTCTGCTAGTTTTAAGCTAACGGAAGCAAAGTTGTGTAGTTGTTTTAAATATGTGTAATTCTCTTTGTTTAATGTTTAGTTTAACAGGAAACTTGAAATGAACAGCTTCAAGGCTCTTTTTGGAAAACATTTTCTCTGTTTGCCAAACTGCTGCTTGTTGTGAAGTGAGTTGAGTTCACTTCCCATGCAACACTCGCATCTCGAATTTTGTTCTAAAAAAAAGAAAAATTGGCCGGAGAACGGCTCGTACCTCGAAAAACTCACAGGACATGTCAGTCGTGTCTCAAGGCGCAACTGTTTTTCTTTTTTTTTTTTTTTTTCCTGATGACTTTACTTTCGGGTGATTCCAGAATTTGCTGGCGCCCAACCCCAAAACTTGAAATAATTCATACTCAACTCGACTCAACTATATTTTTATAGCACTTTAAAAAAACAACAACCATATAAGTAGCCAAACATTTGCACACATACCAGTATAATGATACGTCTCTTAAAATGTCTACTTCATTTTATACCATATTTTTTTTCATTGAATATATGTGATTTTGCCATGTCCCACACACTGCTCTGCTAACTACAGTCTGTGTAATAAGTGGTTAAATGATACTAAATGAAAAGAAATATGGTTTTATTGTACACAACAAGTTATTTGGGGAAAAAAGTCAGTGATTTTGGTCATGTACAGTATATTCTATTTTCATAATCATACTGAACATTTGCACGTGTCCCTGGAATTGCCATCCACCCTGTCGTTATGGGATAGCTGCCGCTTTGAAACCGTCTGATTTCAGTGACATTCTGGTCAGCATTTTGTTTTTCGTTAATAAAGGCTGAAACAGCGGATAGTTGCAGAATTAATATGAACACTTATGTTTCCTAACTTTCATGACAGGCTATTATGTGTGCAGTTGGATGTGGTCAAGCTTAACTTGTCCACTCTTGTCATAGTGAAACAGCAATTGATATAAAATCCTATAGTATATTTGTGCAGCAGTACACAGTCAGTGTATTTCAAAACAAGAAGCATCTTGACAAATAGGGAAATATTCTTTAAAAAAAAGGCCAAGTTTTTGCTTCAAGCTATTTAGGACAACAGAACTACATGTTAGATTTCACCAAGAACGTCATAACATTTTCTTTCCAAAGTTATATAGCTTAATGCTAACACACAATGCAAAATGCTATAGAGGGGCTACAAAACTAGCATTGATGTTTCAGTGTTCTAACAATGGATACTTTAACACAAATGGTGCAAAAGCTCATGTAGACAGAAAATCTAACACGACTCAAGGACATACATTCTTTATCCTCTACGAAAAACAAGTAATATTGCGGCAGCCTACGAAGTAGTTGTGATCATCATCTTAGTATACACGCATGTTTGTATTATACTGCCACATTGTGGTAAAAGCGTCCACAACAGGTGCCGCACAATGAATGCATGAAATTATGACGTACAAACGGATTAATTCTTTACATTTGGTAATTTACGGATTTTTTATTTATTTATTTTTAACAAAGTGCAACACTGTAGAGTGCTATTTTTCTCAAAAATCATGTTGCAAATGTTTTTGTTGCCGTTATATGGGGAATTCAACGGATTAATGGAATTTCCATTCATTTCAATGGGGAAAGATGTTTTGAGTTTAGAGTAGGGGTTAGGATTAGTAGGTTTGGGTTTGGTATTAGTGGGTTAGGAGGAGTTACATTTATTGTGTTTTTGAAGTGGATTAATTTAAATAGTGTGTATTTCGTTTGGAGGAAGAAAAAAAAACCTGCAGCCCCTGAACACTTTTCCCTCCTGCAACAGCTCCTTCTTTTGGTCAGCAACATAGTTGCAAGCATTTCTGAAGGAATGCCTTCATCCACAAATAAAGTGGGCAGTTGAACATCTAAAAGAGGAAAATGGCAATGTTTGGTGCTGGAAGTCGCAGCGAGAAAGAGCTTGATTTTGAGAACATCCATCCAGATAAGGCCGCAGCTTTACGGCCTCACTGAACCTGCAAGTTTGGACAACCGCCTGAGCAGGTTGAGGCAGAATACACACCTCTCTCACACTTGGCCTGTGAGCTTTCACCTCAAACAGGTTTTTCATTTGGAGAGCAGCTTCGGGGTGGCTCAAACCTATCTGATGATATGCAATGCCGCCGGCTTTTACGCTGAAGATAGCTATAAAACTTTATATAAATCTAACATGTCAACAGAGTCTGCGGGGCATGGCCTCAGTAAAGGAGGGCTACTCGTCTCCATTCAAAATCATTATAGGCAATGTTGCTGATTTAAAAAAATAAAAAAAAAAAAAAAATTATTAAAACCATGCATGCTTGTGACACAATCAAATCTGAAGTCAAAGTCATTGAATTGACATACTTTATTAAATAAAGTTGCCGTACAACAGTGATTCCCAACCACTTTGCCACAGCCAGTTTCACTTAACTGGGCCGAAAATTATTTTTATTTACTACAAATATTGTGTATTTGTTCATCTATGCCCGAGACGTATAGTGACAGGCAGAGCAATTAAATGCTCTTACACCAGATGGCAAAAGATACAATTAAGATGTGTAGCCACCTGTTGCCAGTCGTAAAACAGAATAATAGCTAAACTAAGCCAACAGGACCACATTTCACACTGAATCCATTTGTGACTGAAATGAGACAAGAGCATCGTTATTTCAATATATTTACTGATTGTGACATTGTTTTTGGGTGGTGTGCAGTGAGATTTTTCTCATGCAAAATATGTGCCTTGTTTTAATAAAGGTTGAGAAACACTATCGTAGAAGACTTATAAATGGAACAAAATACATTGTTGAAAAAATTTACAGTCGGAAACCAACATCTACATTTACAGGAATGAAAAATAAAAACTACCCACAGGAAAACTAAATATTCACACACTTTGGTAAAGAGTTTGTATGTAGTATAAATATAATTGCACTAGTAATATTGGAGTTAAAAATAAATCTAAATGAATGAAACAAAAAAATTGCCGATGTCCAAATTCTCCTCACCCCTGTTCAAATGCCAGATTATTGTGATACAAAAAAATGAACTTTTTTTCCACCATTACTGTGACCTATAAATATTTACAAGGCGTTCTGAAATTAACTTAAATAACATGGTTGCGCAAGTGTGCACACCCTCTTATAACTGGGATGTGGTTGTGTTCAGAATTCACCAAACACATTCAAACTCATGCTGAATGGGTTTCAGCACACAACTGCCACCACTACTTAACCCCAAATAAAGTTCAGCTGTTCTAGTAAGGGGTGTGTAGAACTTTTTTATCCACTGTAGCTCAAAAGTTTGAGTTTTTTAAAATTATTATCTGCTCTTTTCGTCATTTTCCAGCTAGAAGGAAATGTTGAGATACATTACATGCTTTTTACTGAACAACAATCATCTGCACATTTGATCAAATAATAGTCATAACAGAAGTGTTTTTTTTTTTTTTTTTCTAAGGATACCAGCACTTTTGTGTGGGTATCCATGTGCAACACAACTTCATTTAGTTCATACTGTATTTAAATTCGTCAGCTACAAATTTTCATGTCATAAACGATCGAATACATTGTAACAATGAAACCCCCCCCCCCCAAAAAAAAAAACTATGCTGTGATGATGATAGCGATTAACTTTCCCGTGATCAAAATCGTCAGTGACGTGCAAATTGACACAAAATGTTTCCAATGAATTCAATTGGAATCAAAAAGGGACACTCCAGGTGCCAAGACGGATCAAATGACAGCGTGAGCCCATCTTTTTCTTTTTTTTGCACTTCTGCGGGGAGGGAACAACACGCCTTAGAGAACGGCGGCAGAGCAGCAGCAGGTATTGTCACATTCACTCAGCTGTCATTTGTTGAAAGCGCAGATCGCTTAAGAGAGAACGTTTGACGGGGTATCCAAAGGCCTGGGTTGGTCTGACGTGTGTTTGTGTGAGAGTGTACCGCATGCGGCCCTCAGATGCAACGAATACCACTTATTCACAGGCGATTTTCCCGTCGAAGCTAGAGAGCGCGATGGCGAACGCCTGCACTGCGCACATGGGGTACTTGTAGTCCAGGGTGAAAATGTCGTCGGCTATTCGGCCAAACTGCATCACGATGTAGTCCACTGAAAGACAAGAGAGACGAAATGTTAGGTAGCGACGGTGGGCAGGTGGGTTGGCTGGTGTTTTGATCAGTTGGTAGTCAGGAGATAGGTGTGTACATTTGTTCAGCAGGTATTTACAGTAGATACAGTATATTAAGTAGCTCTATGTAGATTAGTAAGTGTTAGAGGTCGAACGACAAGACAAAGACACGATTAGCAATTAGTGACTTTAACCTTTCAACGTCGGTGTGGAGTTGTGAACTCGTTTACTAACCGACTAATCGGTTCAACCCTTAGTATGTCCAAATGTACTGTAGGTTGGTAGTTTTGCCAAATTCCTACTGTAGGTAGTTCTACTGATTGGTACGTCGGTGTGCATAGGTTGGTGGTTTGTACGTTTATATATAAGCAGATAGGTTTACAGATTGGTAAATTGGTCGCTCGGTGGCTAGGTTTGTACGCAAATGTGTAGGTAGGTACATATACAGTATGCTGTCGTTGTAGATTCTCAAATGGGTCGTTAAATAAGTGTCAAGAGCACGAGATTAAAGCTTGATTAATTGGATATTTATCTTGTATAATGAATAGATTCGGCATCTTTGGTATGGACCATTACGGTAGGGACTGTACGAGGAGAGGTTGGTGTTTACAAAAAGCTCAATTGGACTCACAGTCTTTGCTGTGGACGATCTGGAAGTTCTTGATGGAAGCCTGGGTGACCCTGCCGTTGAAGTTGAGCACATGCGATGCCGTTTCCTCGTTCCACACAGGCGTCTTATTGTGAAGCTCAATCAGATTCTCCATCCTTCTATTCTGGTGTCGTATCAACAGGCCGTCATAGTCCTGGGAAGATTCAGAGAATCATAAAACACCAGCTCAGGGTGGCGCGCTTTTCTTCACACTGACTAGCTTTTGATGTTACAAATACCTTGACTCACAAGTGCCCCAATTTACGAATTTTTCAAGCTACGGGGACATCACTAAGTCAATTTTTTTATTATTTCTTTTGCTTTGTGTTGCGAGTCAGTGTTTAATGAGCACTTTTCAGATATGCCTCCCTACAAGTCAAGTGAAAAAAAAAAATGCGCTGAATGTACTTTAATGCCCTCACATGTGGGCAACGAGAGCCAAAGTCACCGTCGGACTTTCAGTCGTTTACCGAACAGGACAAAACAGTCAAACACACAAATTCCAAATGAAAACACTCGCAAAGAGCTGCTGTTGGCCACAACTCACGCCCAGACACTCACATACAGTCAGTCACTAGTCACTGATACTGATAAACGCTAAAGTGAGTTGAGGAGCTTCAACTAGACAAAAGTAGTCATTGACTATATGAGTAAATAGAGTTACGGGCTTGGTCACGGAACAAATGAAACTCATAAGTCAAGGGACCAATATACTGTATGTGTTTTGCTACTCAATTCGCAGTTCTAAGACTGCCTCGGTTACACTCACATTTCTGGGTCGGAGGGGTACTCGCTCGTTGTGCTTGTCCATGCCCGGAATGATGACTGCCATCCTTCTGGGCCCCTTCATCCCCAACACATTTGTTTCCTGATGTGAGGCAGTAGAGATTTCAATTTCAGTGTGACAAAATACGGAGATTGATGAAGATTTGGAATGACGTACGTAGATGATGGCTGCTAACTCCTGCCGCGCATTGGACATATCTGGGAGGGCTTTTTCTGGATTCAGAGCATTGTCAAAGACAGTGAACTTGGTGCCCATTAAATTTGACCTGGACAAAACGTTAGGAAGCAGATGTTGAATCAGTGTTTACTCGCATCTGCATTTCGGGCTGGATTTACACTACAGGGTTCAAGTGGCACATGGAAGAGGATTCCAATGGACACGCGTGAAACAATAGTGAACTCCATGCCTACAAGGGTTAAGGCAGTGCTGGAAAACAATGGTGTGTCAAAGTCAAAATATTGACACTTTGGGCACAAATTGGACATTTACACTTAGGGGTGCACTCATTTTTGTTGCAAGCAGATTAGACATTAACAGCTGTGCATTAGGTTATTTTGTGGGCACAGTCAAGTTACACTGTTATACAAGCTGTACACTAAATACGTTACACAAAGTGTAATGTCTTCAGTGTTATGTAATATACGATAAACTATTTACAAATATGAGAGGGGTATACTCACTTTTGTGAGATACTTTACATGGGAATAGACAGTAAATGGGAATTGGGCATTAGGACCTCTTGTGTAAATCCAGCCTTGACTGAATGGCCGTAGTACCTCAGCTTTCCTACAAAGTTATCGTGACCTCTCGACAAATCCGTGGCGTCAATGGAGATGAGATAATTGGAGGTCGCGCTTTTCTTTCGCTTCCTGCCAGCCAACAGAAATGTCTACAAAGAAACAAAATATAAGTTGTCGTTAATGAAACATTTACGCTTTTACCAGTTCAGAAACTTGCATCACAACTTTTTGGGTCCATCGAAATTCCTAATTCTAATGCCAATTAAACAAAACTACCATGTGTAATTCTGAATGCCATAGGAATTAAAAAGTTATTTTCAAGAAGAAAATCGGAATGCTATGAAAATATTTTTGGGGTAAAAAAAACCAAACAAAAAAACAAGTTGCAATATGTGAAAAACAAAACCTTTGCTTTGCCCCAGTCTCATGGTATCTTGGTGCCAAGGAACTATGTTGAAGTGAGTTCAGGAGCTTCATTTTGACAAAGGTCCAGATTTGCTGCCATCTCGTGGCATGATTGGCATCTACAGGCAATTATTAAATTTTTTAGGGGCTGGTATCAATTACCCGCAGATTTTCCCACGCACAAAAAGGGAACATTTTTGTACAGCTTTTGTTCAAGAAAACTTGATCGTTGCAATAATATCCCTTTTGTCCTAAAAAAATATTTTCAAGCAGCGATATCTGATTTACATACGTCAAAATCATATCAGAACTTTTAATTGGCCCAATGCGAGAAAGGGAGGAGCAGTTGGTTTATTATGTTTATTTTATTTGCACGCTGATCCTCATATGTACAGTAGGTATGGACTTTTTTACATGGTATGACGTAATGATGTCTTGCAAATTATTTCACAGGGTCTCCGAACCACAATTTGAGAACCACGAGTCTCTTCTGTCGATAGCCGTTCCTGCCGTACGTGATGTACATGTTCTCTAATATCTTAATAAAGGAAACAAAACTCCAACAGACCTTCTTCTCATTGTCAAGATGAAGGTAGTAAAGAGGATACATGCTCTTATCCATCCCCCGCTGGTCCCGAGTCACTCTGCATTTGACGGTCGCGCCTTGAGGCGCCGGCTCCATCACAAACTTTTCCAAGTTGTCAAACTCAATCTCTGGTGATGGCGCTCTCTCCTGCTCACAAAGGAGTCATTATTGTCGGCTACAGGCCGAAGCAGAAGAAGACATTCAAGGCTTCTTAAGGATGTGTTCACACTTGTCACGTGTGAACTCTGGTATGATTGCGCTTGCGCTGAGTGCGGTTTATCTGGTCAAGCGTGAAGGCTATCATCTGAACCCTGCTGCACAGGACTGTCCAAAAACTCACTCGCTCACTACCCATGGAAAGTTATCATAAAAAATGAATAGAATCCACCCCCGACACCAGTTTGACCACAAAAATAGGTGAACACGTCTATCGTTACAGAACGCACAAAAAAAGTCTCAAGGATCCATGCTGGAAATTGAACAGGACATCCACAATTTTGGTTTGAAGTTTAACGGGACTCATGAAAAAGTCTTGAGGACCCATTTCCGAAATTGAACAGGAAGGCAAGCATTTTGGTTGAAAATAGCCATTTAGGGGCAATTCCAGGGCCGCAATTGGAAGCGGGTGTTTTAGGCAGATGGTCAAAGCTTTTTTTCCGGAGCGTGGCGTCAAAGAGTGCTGAACATTTCGAGGGTTCGCCATGAAAAAGGTGATCACTAGGCGATTACTTCGTACATGGTGAGTTGGAATTTAAACGTCACACTTCTAAAACCTTATGCCCAGTTTAAGCTAACCGCACCAAATGTGCACATAATGTATATTTGTTCTACTCTCGAGCAGAGTACCAAACCCCAACTGTGGACACGACCTTAAGCCAAGTACAGTACACGCATACCGATAATCAGGCTGAATTTAGGCATTCCCCGCCCCTTTGCAAAAGATTATCTTGCTTGTGGTGTGTTAAGAGTAATCTTTTCTCCCTAATCTGCTCAGGCCCGACCATCGTAAATGTTAAACATGTTTAATACTCACGATCTGACACCGACTGTGATTGTGATGTGAAAAGAAAACATGTTTAAGACGTTAAAAATCGCGATGTGTGTTACCCCACTTTAGTGTCTTGTTGATACCTTCTTCTTCTTTCCTTTGCCTTTCTTCTTTTTGGATTTTTCTTCTTTTTCTGACTCAGAATCATCGCTCTCTTCTGCCTTTGCTGGAGTATAAACAACATTTTTGAATTAGTGCCAGTAGTTAAAAAAGAGGAGCAAGCATGTGGCAACTTTGCCTTTCTTCTTAGTCTTCTTTTCTTTGTCTTTGTCTCCTGACGTTTGGAACAAAGACGACGTGGAGCTGGCGGCGGACTTCTTTTTGGACTTTGTCGACTTGGTCCCCTCTTCGCTGTCGTCACTTTCCGATTTGGCGGCCGCTTTGGGTGGGTGTAATTAAGAACACAAATTAGGGCAATTGACTCCTTGATGCGTGTAGACGTCGCCGTTATTCCAGTGCATTGTACCGCTGTGATGATGAAAGATGAGCTGAGCTTGTCAATCACAGGAAAACACCGGGCGTGTTTTTTTGTAATCACCTTTCTTCTTGCTCTTCGAGTCCTTGTCGCCGTTTATCTGGAACAGGGACGCTGCTTCCTTCTTTTTGTCTCTCTCTTTTGACTTGGACTTCTTCTCCTTTCCGTCGGAATCCTTGAACTCTGAGGAAACAAATGAACCATGAAGAGATGTTTCAATTGTACATTTTTAAGAAAACAAACTTGAACCTTTTATTTTGATTGCCATAAATCAAAACACAATTGGAAATTCCTTCACTCCATTACAATTCTTTCTCTTCAAGCCACGTTAGGCCGTAAATCAGATTATGACACAAGACACAAATGCAGTTAGTAGCTTTGAATTGTGAAGGCATGCTTACAAATTCACTTCGAATTACGCATCTCTATAAATCAGTCATGAGAGATAATGTAGCTTGTCCGATCATTTAATTAAAGGAGACACATTATGCATTTTCCCACCATTTTAAAAAATGCTTGTGACAAAATACTGTCAAAATATCGTGAGGATCAGGAACTATAGTACACTTCACACCCTCTTTTTTGTCTTGCTGAAATCAGAATTTTTTTCAGTACTAGCCCTCACCCAGCCCTATTTATTATTTCTTAGTCCAATGGTTAGTGCGACTTTTCGTTAAAGCAGTTTTACTCATTATTTATGTATGATTGTATTATTATTATTATTAATTATTGTGTACAGCACTTTGTCACAGCTGCGGTTGTTAAAGTGCTGTAGAAATAAAGTTGAGTTGAGTTTATCTGACGCTAAAGACATTAGCTAATGCTAATCTGTGCGGCCAACAAAACTCATGTCACCTTTAAACCAATTTATGTTGTACTCTGACGTTTGTTTTTGTTTGTTTTAAATATTTTTTATTGAGTTAAAAATGCTGGATGGATTATTAACAGTATCAGTTAGCAAAGATGAGGACCGATTTGGAGCACGAATAACATTCAAGCATGTGATCCTGCTTTCTTAACGGGTGTTTTTCTCCCCCCCCCCCCCCTCAGAGAACTTCAGTCGCTCACATCTGTCAAAAGACTTAACGTCAGGTCCTTTCCTCTCTCCAGCTAAAACGTTTAAGAGGCCGAGGCAGAAAAAGAGCTGATGAAGCACTTTGTGTCAACATCTGATAGGAGTTGCAGATATTCGCTGGCGGCGAGCAGATGTTCAGGAGGTGAAGCCCGATGACACGTTTCACTTTGTGGACTCATGATTGAACGCCACCGTGAGGTATATTATTACAATATTAGAGGTAAACGTGTCGACAGAGTAATGCAGCTAAGTGTAGCTACAGTGGTGGTCTATAGGCAAAAACAAAGTTCTAGAGAATTACACGGATTGCAATTCGACGGAAAATGTTTCACTCCGTTCTCTGCAGTTGGGCCGTGTCAGTGTGGTGTTGGTGTGTTTTCTCGTCGGTAGTTTCCTATCATCGGCGTTACACAATCAAATCACGTACGGTAATCCATTAACAACACATCAGCTACGATTACCAAGTCTTGCTACAATGCACCTTTTGATTTGGATTTTTTTTCTCTGGCGACACTTGGGGACGGCGAGCTGTCTTTGGTCGTCTTTTTCTTGGTTTTCTTTTTCGGAGTGTCTTCCTCGTCCTCTTCGTCGTCGTCGTCTGTGACTGAACCTGCTGATTTTGATCAGGCAAATGGACAATTTGTTGAGTTGCAAAGAACATTCAACGCTACGACTGCCCCACCTTTCTTCTTTTTGGGGACACTTTTGGCTTTCTTTTTTGTCTCTCTCTCTTTTTCTTTGTCTGGTTCTTTATTCTTGTCCAGCTTCTTTTTTTTCACCTTTTTGTCATCTGCAATCATGTCAGAAATCAAAAGTTAGGACTGAGTCAATGGCATCACCAAACAAACAAAAGAAAAGGCTTATTCTTCCCTTACTTTGCAAGGTTGGAGTCTCCTCGGAAGCCTCCTCGTTCTTTTTGCTTTTGATTTTTTTTATCTTGGCTTCGCCGCCATTCTGCTTGGCTTCACTTGCGCTGTTGGCCTCCTCCTTCTTCTTCTTCAGCTTCTTTTTATTGGAGTTTTCTGGTGTACATTTGCATAAAGAAATGGTCAAAAACAAGATAACACAGCCCCAGAACTATCCTCCATACAAAACAATTACAGTAGCATAAAGATGAACTCGTGAATAGTAAAAATGGAAAACAGTAAAAATAGATAAATGCACACACACACACACACATATATATATATATATATACATATATATATAAACATACATATATATATACATATATATATATATATATACACATACATATATACACATACATATATATACATATATATATATATATACACATACATATATATACATATATATATACATATATATATATATACACATACATATATATACATATATATATACACATACATATATATACATATATATATATACACATACATATATATACATATATATATATACATATATATATATACACATACATATATATACATATATATATATACACATACATATATATACATATATATACACATACATATA